>NC_091621.1:19975551-20278581 GCF_027580195.1 Bos mutus | reverse complement strand
TCCGTGTGATTGCTTAGTGTCGTTACAGCAAATAGCGCAACACTACATTGACCTATTGACTCCCAATATGTTTCAGTTCATAAGATTTGATTCTTGGGTTTCAGGTTTCAGATGGCTAAACCCTGTGATGACTCACGTTACTGTGGAGGTTCAATCCGGTTTGCAGACTCAGACATTGCCTCTTGACAAAATGGTTTTCATTCATACAGCGTACTCACACACCAAGTTACAGTTGATTAAATGTGACATGTGCGGTCTGGCTTTTAAATCACTGCATATCAACCTCTTGGTCAGAACACAATTCCCTCTTACGAAAATATTTGGGAAATTATACTTGGATGATATTTTTTGACTTACAGTGTTATTCTCAGAACTATGACAACTCTGAAATTTTATTAGCAAGAGGGTGGCAGGATTGAAGGAAGACATACATTAAGCTGCTGAATGGTTAATTTATCATATATATTTCTAAAATGACAACCTTACCTTCTTGATTCACCTCAGTGCCTGTGGAACACCCTCCCCCTCTCTCATTCTACTATCATTGTTTTCAATGATTGTTAATAGTCTTCCAACTGATCAGTATCAGCTCTGGCCTCATTCCAGACCTTATATCATACTAAAGATAGTGTGATATTTTGAAATCTGATCATGTCAATGCTTGCTCTTAAGAGCAAGATAAATCTCTTTCTATGGACTCCAGGTCAGCCATGATCTGGCATTGCCCCAGTATCTACCCTCATTTCTTGCCATGTAGTCTCTTGCCATTTGCTCTCCCAGAATGTTTATCTTCTTTCAACAATTCTTTCCCACCATGCTCCACCATGTCCGACCTTTGAACATGCGGTTTTCTCTTCCTACTAGTCAAGTTAACTTTTACTCCCCCGGAAAAACCTTTTATCGTCACTAGCTGACCAGAAGTTCCTCTGGCTGGAAAATTAGTTCCAAGTGGCCATCAAAATTTCTCAGTAGCTTTTCAGTAGTCAAATTAGTCCTGTGTTAGCTGTTTCATGAGCTCAGGGCTTCCCTGAATCTCCTGGATTTTGAGCCAGTTTTAGGGTGATGCTGAAGCTGAAACTCCAATACTTTGGCCACCTGATGCAAAGAACTAACTCACTAGAAAAGACCCTGATGTTGGGAAAGATTGAAGGTGGGAGAAGGGGCTGACGGATGAGATGGTTGGACGGCATCACTGACTCGATGAACATGAGTTTGAGTAAGTTTCGGGAGCTGGTGATGGACAGGGAAGCCTGGTGTACTGCAGTCCATGGGGTTGCAAAGAGCGGGACACAACTGAGTGACTCAATTTCAACTTCGAACTTATGGTTGTGAGCTTGGTCAAGAAGCTCACACTCAGTGACCAATTTATATCTGCTCTTTAGATCCTGAGGCATGCTCATCATTTTATCATGTATTCTCATTCATTTTGGAGAAAGCCTAAGTAAATATGTGAATCAACACTAAAACTGTGTGTGTGTGTGCATGTGCTCAGTTGTGTGCAACTCTTTGTGGCCCCATGGACTATAGCCCACCAAGCTCCCCTGTCCATGGAATTTTCCAGGCAGGGCTATTGGAGTGGGTTGCCATTTCCTACATATATATATATATATATATATATACACACACACACACACACATATATATATACATATATAATTATGTAATTGTGAAACAGTGAATATATATGCATATATAATGAGATAGTTGTGAAACAGTGAACACACACACAATTCCATTATTTCCATAAGGCTGAAAACTTGTCCCTTTGCACCTGTTAAACAGCCACATTAAAAGAAAATACATTAATTCTTCACTCATTCCTCCTCCTGTTCCTTCTTCTAATTATCTCTTATTTACCAAACACTATGATAAATGTTTCACATACACTGTCTTATGAAACAACATTCTGATTAGCCCTGCCTTACAGACAATTTTGAACAGGGAGAGGGTTAAATAATGCACCTAAGATCACAACATAGTTAAGTTGCAAGCCAGCTACAAACTCAGGCTATTTAATTCAAGAGCTACTCCTTACATAACCAGGCTCTTGCTCTTCAAAGTTTGGTACCTAGACCAGCAGCAGCAGTATCTACTGTGAGTTTGTTAGATATGCAGAATCTCAGTCCTGCTCCAGACCTACTGAAATGGAATCTCAAATGTAACAAGATCCTCCAGTAACTCACATGCACTTTAAAGTCTAAGCTGTACCACAGTATGTTATGTAACTTCTTAATTTTATGGAGATCAACTTCCTGTTTTCACATTTGTCTCTGAAGAATATTGTCTTGATTCAGTAGTCATATATTTGTTTCCTTTCATTCAGTGTTATAAAATTTGGGAAAATAGAGCTATAAAGTGCTCTTTGGGCAATTTGAAGGTTGTACTTTTAGTTTTGCTTACATTATTTTAAATGCCTGAGAGATCATCATTCAATGTACCTGAAATAACTTAATCTGCTAATACAGAATTTCATGGGAGATGAATACTTGGGATATGTTTTGGGAGTGGGAATTTGGGGAAATCAATGACGGCAAATTGTTTTTCTACTAATATGTTTGACATGAAAACAAGATGAAGAGGTAAGAATCCTGTTCTGGCCTGAAGTGATCTTTTAATGAACTAAAAAGCTATTTTTGTTTGATATTATCTTTGCATCTGGAGAGTATTTTCTTAAAGAGAAAGCAAATAGAAGGCTGAAGTCTTGGGGGTTGTTGAGTGTAAGGGGAGTAGGAAGCACTGGGATGGTCTGCAAGGTTATGTAATGTCTTCCTGCAAGGAAATGCTTGGCAGCCTGATACCACGAGGGGAGCTTTAAAAGGGAAAAGCATTCTTTACAGTTTGGGAGTGTTTTCTGAATAGTCAAACCTTGACTTCGTTTATTCCTTTGGAGTTGAAGAGGTATCATCATCCAGGACCTTTTCTTGCCTTTGCTTGTGTTTGTGTATGTTCTAAGCCATACTTCTGTAACGGTGGTCATTCACCTGGAGACTAAATGAGGGTCCCCTGTGCTGTGGTTGGGGGCTATAATCTCATCTTTAAGCCTAAGAAATTTGGGCAGGGCTTTTGGTTCTGCCATGTAGGCTGTGTCACCTTGGGCTATTTAGTTAACCTCTATGATCCTCAATTTCTACGTAGTAAGATAAGAATAACAATGACTATCTCTCAAGGTTGTTATGCAGATGCAAAGGGACATGAAAGCAGTGCTTAGCATTCTGTCTGTCAAATGGTTAGTACTCACAAGCCAAATTATCTTACAATAAGAACTTTTCCCCCCTATTTTGCTTGTCACGTAAGAAAAAATCTGTAATTGATATCATTTTAAATATATATATAATGTAAGTGTATACACACACACACACACGCATACGCAAACATCCATCCATAAAGAATATATGTATATACAGTGAAAGCCTTCTAAGTGTCTGGCTTATCACACTGGAGAACCTCACTGTGGCTTGGCTCAGCTTTTCACATTCTTATCCACAATTTCTTCTGGAGGGGAGGTTGTCTAGCCCCCACAAAAGCATGGATTTTTGGATGGATGGAACCCCTCCTTCACTTAGCCCACTGTAGTTTCTGCTGTTAAGTTGCCAGCTTCTTGGAGGGCAGCTTCCTATGTACACAACTTCAAGATTAAGAACTCCCATAGGAATTGAGATTCTACACTAAACAATGATATATGTTCATTAAAATATTAATATGTGAAGCAGAACTTTATGAATTCAAAGTTTTTTAAGACAAAAACACCTTTATACAAAATACTCACTCTATCTGCTGCCCTAAACTAAATTTAGGAAGTCTTTGGATTATGTTGCTGTTTAGTTGCTAAATCATGCTATCATGTCTGACTCTTTTGTGACCCCATGGACTGTAATCCACCAGGCTCCTCTGTCCATGGGATTTCCCAGGCAAGAATACTGGAGTGAGTTGCCATTTCCTTCTCCAGAGGATCTTCCTTACAAAGGGATCAAACCTGCATCTTGTGCAAAGCTGGTAGATTCTTTAGCACTGAGCCAACTGGGAGGCCCCTTTGAATTATACCTTGTATTGATTGTTGTTGCCACCCTGCCTACCCTCAAGGTAGACACAGAGACTTAGCTGCATACTTCAACTTCTGATGTAACTAAAATTGTCCTGTTCTCTATCTGCCTCTAGAAAGGAAAATGGGAAAAATCTAACAATAGCCAAACATCTTGCTGACTGACTAGTTCTACTTTAGTGTGAATGAGTTTCAAATGGTCAGCCTAGACATTTTTGGTAAAGTTTATCTTTCATCTGTTGTGAAATACATGTCTTTTATCTTTTTAAGAAAAATGTAAGATTTAGTAAGCAAATACATTGATTTTTTTCCCAGGATTTAAATGGGAATTCCCTAAATAATATAGAATATTCCATACTGGAATAATAAGCCCTATGAAACTCTTATTCTACCCTGGTAGATTCCTCCTTCCCTAAGAAAGCTGAATTGGGCTTCCCTGGCCACAGGACCTTTGCATAGGATGATAGTGGGTCCTGCAGGCTAATAAGAAGGCCAACTTCTTCAAATTTATGCTTTTATTCTTTCTACTTTACCTCTCCCCTTTGCTCTCTCTCAGTGTCATCCTTTCTCTGTATTTCTTAAATTTGTCGCTGTTCAAAATGAAATTTGTATTTCATATTGAACATATCAGACACCATTTTAAGCTGGTATTTAATATAATTGTCCTGCCTTCCTGATGAAATATCACAAAGTATCTCTATATTGAAAATTATCTTTATTGTCATTTGCTAAGGAATTATTATGTCAGGCAATACATACTTTATGTGTATTTTCTTATTTAATTAAATGAAAGAAAAAAAAAAAAAGAAAGTGAAATCGCTCAGTTGTGTCCGACTCTTTGCAACCCCATGGATTGTAGCCTACCAGGCTCCTCTATCCATGGGATTTTCCAGGTAAGAGTACTACTGGAGTGGGTTGCCATTTCCTTCTCCAGGGGATCTTCCCAACTCAGGGATCAAACCCAGGTCTCCTGCACTCCAGGCAGATACTTTACCATCTGAGCTACCAGGGAAGCCCCTTAATTCAATGAAGTAGGCATCATTTCAGTGTTCTTGCCTGGAGAATTCCAGGGATGGGGGAGCCTGGTGGGCTGCCATCTATGGGGTTGCACAGAGTTAGACATGACTGAAGCAACTTAGCAGCAGCAGCAGCAGGCATCATTCATCACCATCCTGAGGAAACAGAAGGACAGACAGGTTAACCGATTTCCAAGGCAAATGGGATCCAATGATGAACAGGCAAATTTAATTTGAGTTTTATTTTGGTAAGTCATTTAATGGGAGGAACAGGCAACTCAACAATAATATTCACTATGACGTGATTAGGTTTTTTGCTTGTTTGTGTGTGTGTGTGTGTGTGTGTGTTTGCTAGAGAAACACATACAAAGAAGGGGCATCTAAGCAAGACTTGGGAGAGGTTGAGTGGATGCTTTCCCAAGTAAGTAACCTGGATCCTGGAATCAATCAGTAGATGTTAGGCAGCAAGGACAAAGGGTAGATTCAAGGTTAAAGAGAGTATTGTTTTTAGGAAGTAAAAGAAATTTTAAAAATATAATAGGAAAAAAAAATATAATAGGGCTATGAGTTTCAAGGGGGGAATGAATATGAAGGGTCCTATGAGCCATTGATAAGCCGAATTACATACCAAGGATAATGAGGAAACTTTTCAGAGCTTAAACCATGGGCCACAGTATGATTAAATTGTCTTTCTGAAGGATTAGTCTAATAGTTCTGAAAAGAATAGTAGAGGGTGAATAGCAGAGGGAGAAGATTGGAGGTAAGGTCAGTTAGGAGGCAGCTTCAGGAATAGAAATGTGAGGGGATGGTGGCTGAACTTGATTAATATTGTTGTTGGTAAGTCACTCAGTCACGTCTGACTCGTTATGACCCCATGAACTGGAGCCCGCCAGGCTCCTCTGTCCATGGAATTTTCCAAGCAAGAATACTGGAGTGGGTTGCCATTTCCTTCCCCAGGGGGACCTTCTTGACCCAGGGATTGAACCTACATCTCCTGCAAGTCTCCTGCACTGCAGGCAGATTCTTTACCACTGAGCCACTAGGGAAACCCATAACCGTGGAGAGAAATGGAGGGAGTTAAGAGGTATTTTAAAAACAGAAATGCAGGATTGGAACCCTAATCTGAAGAAGAGCATAGACTATTTATTAAGAGTATGTGATCTGGGGACAGATTTTCGAGGACCAAAATCCACTTTCACCTCTTAAAAGCTTTGTGGCCTTGGTTGAATCACCAAGTGTTCTAAACCTCAGTTTCCTCAGTTTGTAAAACATGTTGTGGCAAGGGTCCCCTAAGCTAACACACGTGAAGCACTTAGTATAATATGGAACAACAGTCATCCCTTAAAATACATAAGCTATTACTTTTTGTACTATAAGCCAGCTCTCTGACATAAAAGTTAATTCATTCACCAAGCTTGTAATCAGAGCCTACTATGTCCTGGTGGATCATTTACTCTTTGGACTTTAATTTTCTCATCGATAAAATGATTGCCTTGGAGAAGTTCTCTGGGTTGCTTCCAGCTGAAATTTGGTTGGACTAATGTTCATTAGCACTAAGACTACCATGCTGATTAAGTTGCAGTTAAGGGAAAAGTGACTCATTTCACTAACCAGGCCTCTGTGTGTCATTTGTCAACCCTTTTCTGTGGAGGGAAGCAGGGAGCAGGAACGTAATTGATTCCAGAACTCTGAGTGACTCCCTATTAAACTGCAGAGCAGGAGGATTTACTCTGGAGCATTTAATGACTCAGGGATAATGTGCCACAGGATAACAAAGTTTACCTGGGCTAGCACAAATTTACTTTCTGAGATGTTATTACAGGACCCTGAACAAAGCGGTGCAAGTGGAGGACAGAATATGAGAAACATAACCTGTCATTGTGCTGGTGCCAGAGCCTCATAGGAGGAATAAAAGGCAGGTTCCCCACTGCTGGGGATTATTAGTGCAGGCAGACAGGTAGGGCTGGGAAATTTTGAAGTGTTAAAGGTGTTTAAATGGATTTCCTGCTGAGTTGGATAATGCCAGCTGTAACTTTAGTGTATTAAACATGGTGTCTCTTGCTCTCCAGAGGTTGGGAAAAAGATGGTGAAAATGTAAAAAATTTCCAAAATGTAATACTGGCTCTCATGTGTTAAGCATTTCCTGTCTATCACATTTAGGTGATCTGATGCATTATGTATATTGACTAATAGTCCTTATATCAGTGCTTCAAGGTAAAAGTTTCATACCTAAATTGCAGGTGAATAAACTGAGATTTGGAGAACTTACATAATTTACTGAGTCCATGTGGCTAGTCTGTGTGGAACACAAGATCCATGCTCCAGATGGTCTTCTTCCAATGCACTACATCTTTCCACTACTATACATTTTGTTTAAATCATCAATTATTTTAAAATTAACTATTTTTACAGATGAGGAAACACAAAATTATCTGCAAAAAACAAATCACTTGATCACCCCAATACTCAGTTTTGTTGTTGTTCAGTTGCTAAGTCATGTTCAACTCTTTCCCTGTCCTTCACCATCTCCTGAAGTTTGCTCAAACTCATGTCCATTGAGTCAGTGATGCCATCCAACCATCTCATCCTCTGTCGTCCCCTTCTCCTCTCACCTTCAGTCTTTCCCAGCATCAGGGTCTTTGCTGGTAAGTCAGTTCTTAGCATCAGATGGCTAAAGTATTGGAGTCTCTTGAGGCATTACTTCCAGGTCATGTGCTTTCTTTAAAAAAAAAAAAATTCACTGAGTTGTAGAAAGCTGTACATGCTTAATGTATGCAACTCCATGAGTCTCAGGATAAGCATATATATATGAAACTATTGCTACTATCAGTGCCATAAACAAATTCACCACTTCCCCAAATTTCCACTTATTCCCTTTATTATTATACTATTTACTTATTTAGTGGTGAGATGAGTTACTACAGACCTACCCTCTTAGCAAATTTTAAGTATATAATAAAATTAGCTATAGGCATGTTACATAGTGGACATCCAGAAGTATTTCTCTTGCATAACTTAAACCTTGTATTCTTTGACCATCTTTTCTTCATTTGCCCAGTCCCTGGCAACCAACATTCAACTCTCTGCTTCTTTGAGTTTAAATATTTTATATTGCACATATAAGTGAGATAATACAGTATTTGTCTTTATGTTTCTGGCTTATTTCACTTAGTATAATGTGTCCAGATCCATACAAGTTGCAGCATTTGTAGAGTTAGTTTAAGCAGAGTTTTCTTTCACTTCTTCCATTATATTTAAGAATAGAAATCTCATAAAAATTATTAACTACATCTATTTTCTGCTAGATTTTATTCTGGATATATCCTGAACTATTCTCTCTCTCTTTTTTTTTTTTAAGGAGTGGATTAGAAAAGATCAGAATGAATTGGATGGATAATATTTTTCTTAGTAGAATGGTGCTCAGGAGTTATTTCTTTCTGCCTCAAACAATGGAGGGCATGAGAGTCTAGAAACCAGGTGAACCTGTGTCAAGGGTGTTTGGGAAGATGTCATGGTGAAGATGAGGTACTAATGGTAGAGGAGTTAACGGCCACCTGCAGAGTCCAGGAGAAGAAGGCAGGAGCAGTAAGCTTATTGGTACAGGGCCAGGGAGGAATCCCCCTTTTCTCAGGAGTGTGACCTGGCACATCACTTACAGCCCTTAGAGGCCCAGCAAATCTGAGACTGCCCTCAAAGAAAACTTAGTCCTGGGAAACAGAACAAGAATCACACAAGGATTGGTTACTAAAGAAGAGAGATACTGGACCTTTTGCAAATGAATGCTGGATGGATGACAAAAAAATAAGACTTGTTTTCCTGAGTAGGCATAGAGAAATATCTTCTCTTTTTGTTACATTAGTACTGCTGCTGCTGCTAAGTCGATTCAGTCGTGTCCGACTCTGAGCGATCCCGTAGACGGCAGCCCACCAGGCTCCCCCGTCCCTGGGATTCTCCAGGCAAGAACACTGGAGTGGGTTGCCATTTCCTTCTCCAATGCCTGAAAGTGAAAAGTGAAAGTGAAGTCGCTCAGTTGTGCCTGACTCTTAGCGACCCCATGGACTGCAGCCTACCAGGCTCCTCCATCCATGGGATTTTCCAGGCAAGAGTACTGGAGTGGGGTGCCATTGCCTTCTCCGTACATTAGTACACATATATGCTAATATGAAGAATCCAAAATAGGAAGAAGTTAGAAGGAACAGTAACAAAATGCTAACAGCGCTTTGAGGAGATATCTTCATCCATTAAAATCAAGTACTCACACGAACTACCATTATCAGCATAATTTTTGAGATTATTTTTATTAGCAGCAAAGATGTTTAGTCCAATTAGATAGTTGGGTGTTATGATCAAGGCACTATTAAAAAGGAGTAGAATCAAAAATATAAATTGATTACCAGAATGTAAGAATGTAAATGGTGCAGCTTCTGTGGAAAACATGGAAATTACTTGAAAAATCAATATAGAATTACCATATAATCTAGCAATTTCACTTGTGGGTACATACGCCAAATAAATTAGAACTGGGATTCAAACACACAATTGTACACCTGTATTCACAGAAGCATCATTCACAAGAGACAAAAGGTAGACACAATACAAGTGTCCATTCACAGATTAATGGGTAAGTAAAATGTGAAACATAGAGACAATGGAATATTATTCAGACTTCCCAGATGGCGCTAGTGGTAAAGAACCCGCTTGCCAATGCAGGAAATGGAGGAGGCACAGGTTCGATCCCTGGGTCTGAAAGGTCCCCTGGAGGAGGGCATGGCAACCCACTCCAGTATTCTTGCCTGGAGAATCCCATGGACAGAGAGAGGAGCCTGGTGGGCTACAGTCCACAGGGTTGCAAAGAGTCAGACATGGTGAAGTGACAGTTTGCACGCAAGAAGGAAGAAAATTCTGACACATGATACAACATAGATTTACTTTGAGGACATTTTGCTGAAAAAAATAATCCAGTCACTAAAGGACAAATATTATATGATTTCACTAATATACAGTACCTAGAGTAGTAGAATTCCTAGAGTTGGAAAGCTGAACTGTGGTTGCCAGGGGCTGAGTGGAAGATGAGATGGGGAACTGATATTTAACGGACAGAGACTTTCAACTTGGGAATATGAAAAAGTTCTGAAGATGGATGGTGGCGATGGTTGCACAAAAATGTGAACATACTTAATGTTCACAGAACAGTACACTTATTGGCTACAATGGCAAAATTTTGTTATGTGTATTTTCCCACAATAAAAAGTAGATATATATATATATTTATTTATTTATTTTAAATTTAGAACCTTTATCACAGCAATATATATCATAGTGGTGGTAGTTTAGCTGCTAAGTCATGTCCGACTCTTGGGACCCCATGGACTGTAGCCCATCAGGCTGTCCGTGATATTCTCCAGGCAAGAATACTGGAATGGGTTGACATTTTCTTCTCCAGGGGATCTTCCCAACCCAGGAATCAAACCTGGGTCTCCTACATTGCAGGCAGATTCTCTCCCAACTGATATGTGAGTGAAGCCAAATATGTATCATATGTACATTGAAAATAATTGTTCAGTTTGAGTAAAATAACACACCCTATTAAATTACTGATGGAAAATTTGATATTGTTGGTTTGATAGTTTTATCATTTTTAATAATTTTAATAATATTTTTGTTTTGTTTAAAGATTTTATACATTTAGAATAGGTCTTCCTTTATTAAGTCTATAGTTATAGGTATGTATTATAATAAATAAATAAAAGTTGTAACAGCATTTGTGGCTAGATAAATTAAGACAGGAGTCTAAGAATTATTAAATTTGAATCATGATGTTATTATTGCTATACCAATGGTAATTGGTTGCTTGTGTATCTTTGATGACTATTTTTGACATATTTTTTACAAAAATTTCAAGTTTACAACATAATTAAAAGGCTCTTTATTAACTATCTACTGCTTTATATATAGTTCATCAATTGTGGTGTTTGGTCTTACTTGTGTTCTTTGATATAAACTATATTCAGTGATTTTAAGTTGAAACACCTTATAGTTTGGACACAATTGCCCACTGATTACAGTATGTTTGCTTGGGAAGGTACTATCCTTACCTGAATCTGTCAGATCCCCAGTGATGCTGACCACATGCTAGTTACCCTAATGGTGTCTCATCAGAAATTGTCCCACCTATGGTGAACCCATCTTGCAAAATGTCCTCTATGTAATGCTTGTGACTGATTTGGCTACAGTAAATTGGTTGTTAAAAAGTCACCTGCAGATTGCACCTAGAATTTTGATTGAGGTAAAGTATATTTGCTCCTCTAATTCTTTTCACTCTTGCAAGTGGACCCCAAAGGATAAGAAGGTAAACTTGCCCAAGTGTGTGGGCCACTGTGAGCCCTAAAAAGTTTTAGAAAACCCCTACTGCTTGCCAAGAAGAAGAAATGATTGAAGCAGCTATTTAGAAATGACTTTTTTAGAAAGGTTAGTGAAAATGTTGTACTTTTCTTTCATGGCCTTTTTTACTGATGACACTGAGTAATTCCAGCAGTCTAGGAATTACTCAAAAAATGTAGTCAAAAACAGAAGTCTAGACACTTATTTGCTACTGATTTTCAATCAAGATAGTTCAGGTGACAAATTAAATGCAATAGGAAAACTAAGTATTGGCTCTTAAATTAATACATAATATTAAAAATTCAAATATGTGCTATTCTTCTCCATAATACTTATCCAATGGATCTGGGTTCAAGTCAACTTGTATTTGGGGAGAGTTTGTTATGCTGTGATCAATAGGTATAGACACTTAGTTTCAAAACCAAATGAACATTGACTCTTTAAGAGTTGAATGATCTAACTAGATTTCTTTTGAGTCCATTTAGATGACCCGTAGACTTAATATAGCCAATTCAAAATAAAATAGATTTAGATCCTTAATATATCTTTGAATGTTTGAAATCAAATACTAATTTCATCTAGTTCCTTCTGCAGCTATTTATTACTAGACCTTATACTTTGTTTCTTCAGCACAGTGTGTGCTTTTTAATACCGTGTGTGTGCTTTTTAATACCGTGTGTGAGGTTATAGGTCATACCAAATAGACTTATTCCAGTGTGTCTTTAAAATATGAGATGCCTTCAGAGTATTGTCTCTCTGTGTACATTACTGGTTTGTCCCTGTTAGGCTGGTAATATCTCACAGCTGAAGACTTAGGAAATGGCATGAGGCACATGTTGGTCCATTGTAAACAAGAGAGACAGAAATTTATTGTCCTCAAAATTGAGTTCTCTCAATGATGGAGGGAGTAAAAATGGCTCATTTTAAATATGTTTTCACCAAGTCTAATGAAAATGACTATTAATAAGAGAGTGCATTATCCAAAGCAGGAGAGGAGTACAGAGAAACAGAAATTTTCCATAGCATGAATCACTCAGCAGTAGTAAAAATGTGTTAATGCTTTCCCTACGATAAACTTATCTTTATTAAACCACAAAACCTGGAGTGATAATGGGTGATCCACTTTCAGTATAATACATCCTCTCACTGCCTTCTCTCTCTCCTTTCTTGCCTATTTTCTTGCCTCTTTTATTCTTCCTTTTTTTAAAGAGCAGGTTTATCTTTTTAAACTACATTGTCAGTTTGCCCAAGACATTAGTACTCTGCAGTAATCCCACATATTGTGTATAAATTGGAACCTTACAATTCATGGCAGGTGACCTATAAGACTATGAAAAGCATCAGCTTAGCAGTTAGAGGAGGTAAACATCTATCATTATATACCCACAAGACCTTAATGTTACTTTCTGAGTCTAAGTTTTATCATCTATAAAATAGTAATATTTGTCTGTATTAACAGAAGCACCTATAAGGTTTTCAAAAGTTTTAGTAAATAGCAACTATTTAACAAATGCTTACCACATGCCCTGCATTTTCTGGATATTTTGCATACATGAACTCATTTAACTCTCAGAACACTCTCTCCATTTAAGTATCTTGAAAAAATTAAAGCAGAGATTTTCCCAGAGATTTTCCCTATCTATCTTTAAAATGATATATTGTTAAGGTTGCCAGATAAAATATGGGGATAACTAGTTAAGTTTCAATTTCAGAAAAACGATGAATATTTTTTAGTATGATTATATCTCAAATATTGCCTGCAACATACTTATGCTTAAAAAAAAATCATGAAATATATTCATTGTTACCTGAAATTCAAATTTAACTGTGTCCTGTATTTTTATTTTCTGAATCTGGCAACTCTCTGTATGGTGATTAAATATTTTTCAGAAAATCAAGTTTGGAGGAAGGACATTTAGTCTCAAATACTTTCAGTTTAATGAGATCGAGATTAGAAGTGTAGTGATGAGAGGGAATACATACGGTAGAGAGTAGGGGGATGCCACCAAAAGGCAATGTGGTCAAGAAGAGTGTAAAGGTACCATGCAGTGCTCTTCCATTTTCAATCATCATCTCAATCTTTTGAGGTATTTTTCATATTGAATAAGACAAAATAAAAGCTAAGCTGTTACAGATCACATAGCTAATAAAATAGCTATAAAATAAAAAAGCTTGGTATTGAATCCAGCTCTTTTTGACACTTAAAACTGATTTTTAAATTGCTGTGAGGTTTTCCTTCTTTCAAAGTTAGATGGAGAGGAAGAGTAATTCTTTTTCCCTGATAGAAGGATAAAAGTAAGGAGTTAATTAAGATGTTCAGAAAATTTGAGGTGACAAGGTAGCAAGATGGGGTGGTTCATTGGAACTCATTTTCATCCAATTATAAAATAGTATCATCATAGAAGTTGAAGATGGTAGGATTGGGAATCAATCGTCAAAGAAAATGGAAAACGTTTGGAAACTGAAGTGTGGATATTATGAAGAAGTTAAGTGAGATATTTCATGATAACTGCCTGTATTGTGGGAGACACAGTTTTGATCCCTGGGTCGGGAAGATCCCTTGGAGAAGGAAATAGCAATCCACTCCTGTATTCTTGCCTAGAAAATTCCATGAACAGAGGAGGCTGGAGGGCTCCCATCCATGGGGTCACAAAGAGTCAGACACAATTGATTGACTACACTAACTGGCTTTAAGAAACAGCTAGTTGGAAGGTAATTTATTAACTTTCCAGTCAGGTGATATACTGTGACGTGTGATTGCTAGTGGTTCTGTTATGGTAATATAAAACTCAGAAGTTGTGGACTACATGAGAAATGCAATGGTTTTAGACTTGTGGCCATAAGGGAATGCATGCATAGGCAGATGTCCAGCAGGCAGTTTTAGAACTACATACGAAACAGCAGGGTTAGAGAAAAACAACTGTGAAAAAATGAAGAGGAAATATAGAAAGCAAAATAATAAAGGCATGATTTACTATCTATACTACATGAAGGCATTTTCTAGATGTCTCTGATCATCCAATAACAATACAAGCAGGTATTATGATCATTTGGCAAACACAGTCATACTGAATAATCTGACCCACATTTGATTGTCAGACATAATACTGAAATCTGGGTGTCTCCAAGTGCCATGCTAGTGGTCTTTGGAGAAAGTATACAGAGGAGCAGATCATAGACTGGAGGAAAAGATGTGTATGTTTAAGGGATCAGTAGAAGAGGAAATAAACCAACAATAATTAGAAGGGACCACTAACCTAGATATGTTAATATTGAATGTGCTGATTATTTTTATAATATATTTATCCAATCATCAAATTGTACACTTTAAATATACATAATTCTTAATTGTCAGATACACCTCAATACAAAATTAGCAAGAGAGAACACTAACCCAAAGATATGGAGGAGAGACTTGTCAAGAAGGAATATTGGTTAGTGGATTCTCCTGATGGGGCTGTATTTCAAAGAAGTAGAGACATGACTTCTCCACTTACAATCTCTTAGAGATCAGTCAGAGGGCTGGTATTAGAAGACATGCTGCAAAAACATACACTAAACGTAACTGGCGAGAGTAAAGTTTTAATTTTATATTACTCTTTCAAAATAACAGAAAATTGTGTATGTTGGAACATGACATGTATAAGCCTGCTGCTTAAAGGAGTGAGGTTACAATAGACAGACTGGGAATTAGTTTCCTGCTGCAGCTGTAACAAAGTACTGCAAACTTGGTACTGTTACATTACAGTTCTGGAGGTCAGGAGTCCAAAATGGGATTGGCTAGGCTACAATTAAAGTGTTAGCATGGTTGTGTTCTTTTGGAATTTCAGAGAGAATGTTTCCTTGCCTTTTCCACTTTCTGAAGGCAGACCGTATTTCTTGGCTTATGGTTCCTTCTTTCATCTTCAAAACCAGAAGCATAGCATCTTCCTATCTGACTTTCCTTCTTGCTTCTTTCTTTTACAAGGATGTGATTATATTGGGTGTACACAGTCTACACAAGTAATCCATTATAATCTCCCCATTTCAAAAACCTTAACTTCATCACAAAGTCCTTTTTACCATCCGAGGTAATATATTCACAGATTCCCAGCATTAGGATGATTAAAACATGGACATCATTGGGGGCTATTACTCTACTTATAAAAGTCTGATTTTTTTTTTTTTTTGATCTGGTGACAACTCTCTCAGGAACAGCTCTCCTTCCTCTGGAAATAGCTCTCTTTTCAGTCCATTCACATGGACACTAAGGGGACTCTCATGTTCTTATGTGACCTTGTTCCTCCATTACGGTTCTTTGATACATATTGGGTACTCTATCCAAGCTGAGACACTCCCTTGGCATCTAGAAAGTCCAATGAGTCTTTCAATGCTGAAGCAGTCAGACATAAACCTGAGTTTTATCAGGAGCCATATTTTTGCCACATGTGCAGTTTGTTAGTTTGGAATAAGAGGTTTTTGAGCAGAAGGAGGCTGATTAGGTGTTTAGGACTCCATTCTTACACTGCCAAGGGCCTTGGTTGGATCCCTGGTTGGGGAACGAAGATCACACAAGCCACATGGTATGGCCAAAAACAACAACAACAGCAGCAACAAACAAGAGAAGGAAGCTGAGTTGAGGCCTGGGGGTCATCCTGTACTGCTCGCACTCTTGTTCCTTTGCTTTCTGAGATCAGCCTGCATTACATGCAAGCTCATTTATTAATTTGGTTGATCAACTCTTTCATGAGGAACTAGATTTTCTATCCAACCAAATCCCCCTTTCTGTTTAGCTTATTTTGAGTTGAGTTTCTTTGTAATCTACATATTCCTTATTAATTCAGGAGCTTGAGTAAGTGAGGTCTTTTAGAATGCAGGAGGGGCTTGCTTGTAAGATGATGAAGAGTCACTGAAGAGATTTCTTTTTAGTCAAAAAAATCAGATATCTGTGTACACATTTCTAATTTGCTTTTGCTAAGGGTAAAAATAAGAATTCTTTCTTGCAGTCTAACCCTATGACCCCTAGATCTTTGCTTCTGTCTTTCCAGTACAAATATAGGACAAATTTCCTTAAATGTTTCATGAAGATCTTTTCTTTCCTTTTGTGAGTAAACTTTGATGGATTAATACACATATAGCACATTAATAAGGTTCTTGTTTTTTAGGATCTAGTCATGAATTTATTGCTTCTCTTCTTCCCCAAAATCTCTTCAGAGGTAAAATAGATTCCTTTTCCCAATTCTCTCTTCTTAAAGATTTCTGAGCCTTGGTGATTATATAGCTTATTTTATAACAAGATAGAAGAAAATTGTTCTATTCTGAGTAAAAGGAGATTTAGTTTCTTTGAGTATTATTTTTAAAATATTATATATTTATTTACCTTAAACTAGCAACAGCCTGCGGAGAAGGCAATGGCACCCCACTCTGTACTCTTGCCTGGAAAATCCCATGGATGGAGGAGCCTGGCGGGCTGCAGTCCATGGGGTCGCTAAGAGTCAGAAACAACTGAGCGACTTCACTTTCACTTTTTACTTTCATGCAAAGGAGAAGGAAATGGTAACCCACTCCAGTGTTCTTGCCTGGAGAATCACAGGGACGGGGGAGCCTGGTGGGCTGCCGTCTATGGGGTCGCACAGAGTCGGACACGACTGAAGCGACTTAGCAGCAGCAGCAGCAGCAACAGCCTGGCATACATGCTCTGGACCCCATAAAGTCTTTATTAAGCCCAGTGAAATATATCAGGAATCATCAGATGGCCTTAAATGCCTATATGTATATGATATTTAGTGACATAAGTTTTAAACATATACCTCCCACCGCCTGCAGAAACAGAAATTTGCATTATTATGTGGACAAATATCACTGTCTCCACTGACTCACTCAGAAGAACCTATTTGCAGGGTAGGAAGGAGACGCAAGCACAGAGAACAGTACTGAGGACATGGGTGAGCGGAGGAGAAGGTGGAACGAATAGAGAGTAGTATTGACACATATACACTACCGAGTGTGAAGCAGCTAGCTAGTGGAACGCTGCTATACAGTACAGGGAGCTCCGTTCAGTAGCCTGTGATGACCTAGAGGGGTAGGAAGCTCAAGAGAGATGTTATATTTATGCATATACACATACACATACATACATATAGCTGATTTGCATTGTTGCATAGCAGAAATAGACACAGCAGTGTAAAGCAAGTATACTCCAATATATAATATATATATTATATAATAGATACAATATACTATATATATATATAAAATAAATAACAAAGCAAACAAATAAATTCTCCTCATTGTATTAGCTCATCTATTAATTTTTAAAATATTTGGTAAGGACATACTATGTACTGAATCCTGGGGGTTATCCTATGAGTGATTTACAGTTGCTCTCACTGTGGAATTTATGATTGAACTGGGCAGGCAAACAAGGAAACAGGTGCTAGAGATAATTAAATACAGGTTCTTTGAAAGATTTAAAAATTATAGAGAGCTTTAGAAGAAGAAGGGGAGGCAATACTTTGTTGTTGTTGAGCTGAGGGTCAAGGATCAAAGGAAGACTGGGAAAAACAGATGCAACAAATGTAAAACTTCATCTTGCTTTGTAGAGAGCAAATATTCCAATAGTTACCTGCATGAAAACAAGGTGAGATCACTCCCACAGACCCAGTACCTGAGAATTCCTCTGGTTCTTGGACTTATGTTTAGTTTTCTACTTTATCTTATTTTCTTATCATTTGGAATGATTTAGTATGTCTATGTGTGTGTGTGGGGGGTGTTGTATAATCAGACAACTGTGGCAAGTTTTTGAACCATTTCAATCAATGATAAGGTGGCCTGTAAAGAGAAGTAATACTTGCTCTGGGATTTTTGGAAAGTTACTAAATGTTTCTGCTCTCATTCCCCTCACAGGTCCATAAGAGAATTAGTTGCCTCTGTTTATATTCAAGGACACTTAGCTCCAAGAGGACTTATCTTTCAATTTCTGGCAGTATTTCCTGCACAAAACCCATCTCAAAATCTGGCCCTAAAAAAGAGAGGAATGGAATTGCACAAGCAGGAAGCATATGTCCTTTTCTCATTCCACTGCATTTTGGAGAGTTGCAAAAAGGAAGGTAATAAAAACAAAGTTTGTTTATCAGTTGGATCATAGGAAAAAGCAAGAGAATTCCAGAAAAAAAAATCTACTTCTGCTTCTTCGCTATGCTAAAGCCTTTGACTATGTGAATCACAACAAACTGTGGAAACTTCTTAAAGAGATGGGAATACTAGACCACCTTACCTGCCTCCTGAGAAATCTGTAGGCATGTTAAGAAGCAACAGTTAGAACCGGACAAGCAACAATGGACTGGTTCATAATTGGGAAAGAAGTATGTCAAGGCTCTATACTGTCAACATACTTATTTAATTTATATGCAGAGTACATCATGTGAAATGCCAGGCTGGATGAAGCGCAAGCTGAAATCAAGGTTGCTGGGAGAAATATCAATAACCTCAGATATACAGATGACACCACCCTTATGGCAGAAAATGAAGAGGAACTAAAGAGCCTCCTGATGAAGGTGAAAAAGGAGAGTGAAATGCTGGCTTATAACTCAGCATTCAAAAAAACTAAGATCATGGCATCTGGTCCCATCACCTCATGGCAAATAGATGGGGAAACAATGGAAACAGTGAGGAAGTTGCTAGTTATGAGTCTTTACATTTAGGGAAGTCAATACCTAAGGCTTTCCTATAATGTATTCATAGTACATTTCTAGTTCCTCTCATCCAAATCCAATTTACCATGCAGGAGTCATTTTGCTAAAGTTAACCAAAGGCCAATGTTTTCACACCATAGAGGAAAGAGTTTTACAAACTCTTTACCTAAAGGTAGAAGGTGATTGAGTAATTCCTCTAAGGCCACACCTCTGGGAATTAGGAAACAGTGAGTTATCAAGGTCTGAACTGAGGTCTTGGAGAAGGAAATGGCAACCCACTCCAGTATTCTTGCCTAGAGAATCCTGTGGACAGCAGAGCCTGGTGGGCTGCCGTCTATGGGCATGATTGAAGTGACTTAGCAGCAGCAACAGCAGAACTGAGGTCTATTTACTCCTACAAGTCAATCTCTTTCAACTCTTAGAGTGTCTTCCAGTAGCAAAGGATTTCTCTGTAAAAGGCAGCAATAACTGAAAGCAGAACAGACATAAACTTAGGAGTCATGAAAAAGACTAGGGTAATTCCTCCTCTGAAACAGGGGAGAATGAGGGAAAGAGAGATTAATTTATAGATTATTAAGAATTGACAGTGTTATTTTCAAGATTTATGACTTGTAGAGTGACAGGCATCAAAACATCCTAGAATCAGTTTTATTGACGGGTAGAATAATCTCTCAGTGTAATGCACTTATTTCTAATTAACTCGTGAAAGTTAATTTCTCCAATAGAGGAGTAAGTGGCACTAACTTAAAATTAGAAGTTATAGACCTCATTACATAAACAGTAGTTCAACAGTTGCAATTTTCTAGTTTCTTTCCTATGTGAATGAATACCACATCCCTTCACATTTCTTGTGTAAATATTTGGTAATAAACTACCTCACAAGAGAGATTCTTTAGATGTTCAACATGATTTACAACATCACTGGACAAAATAAAATATTTGAGCTCACTCAATTCATTTAGTTTAGTGTCAAGTAGAAAGGACGCATATGTATATAAAATTTTCCCTAAAAGTGGCAATATATGATATAGTCATCTTTGAGCTAGTGTAGTGGAGTCTGTCCACTCAGGAGAGCAAGAATTTATTTTGTCAGATTCAGTACTTTTCTAGCCACTGAGATGGAACACACTATACAGGTACTATTACAACTGTCTTGTAATTGTGGATTGTGGATTGCCCAAAGTGCTCATGCTTTTTTCTGTATATTGTTATCTCAGTGGAGTTCCAACTGAGGAAATTAAACGTATGTAGCGGCTTAATGGGAAGCAGAGGTGTTTAAAAATGCTGAAATGGGCATATTCAAACATGGTTTGGTTTAAAATAAAACTGCAGCAGTTTTCAAAATGGAATTCTTACTCTATTAAAATGCAAATAAACAATGTCTTTTTTTCTGCCTTCCTTCCAGACTTTTCAGACTAGTTATAAAATACCTTTGAAATACACTGTCTTTTCATTGTTGGCACATGAACTTCTTGTGCTAAATTTTAATAACAAATTATTGTAAATTCCCTGGAAGCCCAGTGGTTAGGACTCTATGGTCTCATTTCTGAGGGCCTGGGTTCAACCCCTGGTTGGGGAACTAAAATCCCACAAACCATGCGGTTTGGCAACAACAACAACAAATTATTAAACTACCATCTTTCTTTTGTTATTTGTGCAGGAAATTGGTCAGATAAAACTTAAAAACTGATTTTTTAAAACTACAAATACATAGAAGAGATTCCTAGAAGAAATATAAACTGATGAGGGAGAAAGAAGGGAAGCCTCTGAAGCCTGAAATAGTAGCTTCCTCTGAGAATCAGATAGTACGCAGGCTGTTGGATTAGGCTTTGAGGTGATTTCTTTCTGTATTTTAGTCGATCTCAACTCTCCAAAATTAAATGAAGAAGAGAAACTTTTCTTTGCTGATTGTACAACTGCCTTGATGTAAGGAGCTAACATTAATTTCCTGCCTACAGCATCCATCTCAGATGGGTATTTTCTCTCCCTCCCTTCTCCCCTCCTCTTCCTCTCCCTCCCTCCCCCTTTCCTTCCACGTTTCTCTTTGCATTTTCTACCACACTCTCATTAAAAGATCCAGACTGCATTCTTTAAGGGATAGGCAAGGTTCTTCAGTTTCTCTTTGTTACTGAAGTTGAAAAGACAATAGATCATTTCAGTCCTTACACTGAATGTCACTGGGAAATTTAGATGCTTCACATTTTCCAGAAGGAAATTGCTATAAAAACAACAAAACTTTGTCTTGTTACTTTTGTCTGCCTCTCTTAGTTACTTTATATCCAGTCTAAAGCTAGTCAGTCAGTTCAGTCACTCAGTCATGTCTGACTCTTTGCAACCCCATGAATTGCAGCACGCCAGGCCTCCCTGTCCATTACCAACTCCCGGAGTTCACTCAAACTCACGTCCTCTGTCGTCTCCTTCTCCTCCTGCCCCCAATCCCTCCCAGCATCAGAGTCTTTTCCAATGAGTCAATTCTTTGCATGAGGTGGCCAAAGTACTGGAGTTTCATCTTTAGCATCATTCCTTCCAAAGAACACCCAGGACCGATCTCCTTTAGAATGGACTGGTTGGATCTCCTTGTAGTCCAAGGGACTCTCAAGAATCTTCTCCAGTACCACAGTTCAAAAGCATCAATTCTTTGGCGCTCAGCTTTCTTCACAGTCCAACTCTCACATCCATACAAGACCACTGGAAAAACCATAGCCTTGACTTGACTAGACTGGACCTTCGTTGGCAAAGTAATGTCTCTGCTTTTGAATATGCTATCTAGGTTGGTCATAACTTTCCTTCCAAGGAGTAAGCGTCTTTTAATTTCATGGCTGTAGTCACCATCTGCAGTGATTTTGGAGCCCCCCAAAATAAAGTCTGACACTGTTTCCACTGTTTCCCCATCTATTTCCCATGAAGTGATGGGATCGGATGCCATGATCTTAGTTTTCTGAATGTTGAGCTTTAAGCCAACTTTTTCACTCTCCTCTTTCACTTTCATCAAGAGTCTTTTTAGTTCCTCTTCACTTTCTGCCATAAGCTAAATGAGGACCTTTTCTAGCTCAGACAGTAAAGAATCTGTGGGAGACATGGGTTTGATCCCTGGGTCAGGAAGATCCCCTGGAGAAGGGAATGGCTACCCACTCCAGTTTTATTGCCTGGAGAATCCCATGGACAGATGAGACCGGCAGGCTACAGTCCCTGGGATTGCAAAGAATTGGATGTGTCTGAGTAAATGGGTATGGGTTTTTCTCTCTCTCTCAGTCTCTTCTCTTACCAAAGCCTTGCTCCTAGAAAGAACTGGAGAAAAACCTTGTCCTGACATGTATTCAGTATTACATTTATCCATTGTATCTGCTGTCTATTACTGTGTAACAAACTACCCCACAGCTTAAAGACACAAAACAAACAGTTTTCTTATGCTCACAGGTTCTGTGAATCAGTTTAGAAAGGTCATACTGGGGCTAGTTTGTCCCTATGATATTTGGGTCACAACTGGGAAGACCCAAGTGGCTGTGAATGACTTGAATGACTTGAATGACTGGAGGCTGGAATTATCTAGAGAGTTCTTCACTAATATGTGTCTGGAAGATTCTTCTGGTGCCTGGGATTTCTTCATGGCATAAAGACTTCAAGATAGTCAGATACGGAGCTTGAGATTCCAAAAGCAATTGTTCCAATAAAAATAAGGAAAACTCTGCATGGTTTTATATGAACTATCCTCAGAAGTCATATGGTGCTGTGTCCATCATATTCTGTGGTTATAGCAGTCACAACTCCACCCAGATTTAAAAGAAAGGGGCAGACCTCTATTTCTTGATGGTCACAGTACTGAAGACTTTTTGTTCATATTCTAAAACTACTATACTCTTACTTGTAAGGGTATATTTATTTCTTTTGGCTGTTCTTCTTTGTTCAGATCGGCTCACCTCTTCCTAGCAACCAGGCAAGGCATGAATGTAAGTCAAAAAACACCCACATTAAATTTTGTTCAGAATCATCTATTCTGTCAACTTCCATCTGATTTTCTTTGAGTCAACTTTGAGTTTCTTGACTTCATCTCCCTCTCTACTACTTAGAATATTAAAAGGAAGATCTTTAATCAGCAGCTTGAAGAAATATGCTCCTGGTTGTCTGCCACACTAGTTCAGTTCTTATATCTTTCCTATGGATCCAGCCAGATGTGGCTGAACTGACAACACCCCATCATTTAGGGTCTTGCTCTAGCACCTTTGCCTCTTTGAAATGGTAACCTTACAGAGTTGCTGCTGCTGCTGCTAAGTCGCTTCAGTCGTGTCCGACTCTGTGCGACCCCAAAGACGGCAGCCCACCAGGCTCCCCCATCCCTGGGATTCTCCAGGCAAGAACACTGGAATGGGTTGCCATTTCTTTCTCCAATACATGAAAGTGAAAGTGAAGTCGCTCAGTCATGTCGACTCTTAGTGACCCCATGGACTGCAGCCTACCAGGCTCCTCCGTCCATGGGATTTTCCAGGCAAGAGTACTAGAGTGGGGTGCCATTGCCTTCTCCAACCTTACAGAATTAGTTCTAATAAAATCTAAAAAAAAATAAATGCACAGTTACTTTGTAAAGCAAAGGGAATATTACAAACTTAAGTTATTATGAGTAGCCAGGTATTTTTGCAAACTGTGTTCCTAATATATCCTCTGTGAAGATATGGTTTATATCAATTGTGGGAAAATCTCTGTTACTTTTTAGACTGAACAGTGATTGATTTTGTGCATATTGCAACTAATGTTGATGTAGTAATTTGATGACTATAGAGGAGAAGGAAGAATGGCAAAGAATGTAATGTTATCTTTTACTGTTTACACCAACTTTTGGCCTAATTAGGTAAAAGGAAAAAAATACATGCTCATGAAATTTTGGAAATAATATGGCATTTCAATATTATTTCCATGGAGAGTCGTATTTGGTAAAGCAGCAAGAAGTAATTTTAATGAGAATACACCACATAAATATCATGAATCTTGGAATATCACTGATCCATAAAGTGACTAAATTTTTCAAAATAAAAACCAGGACACATGTGCTGACAATGAAATATAATATTTAACTCTGCAATTGAGCTGGAAAATTTGGGTTGTATGGTCTACATAACTATGTAGAAGCATCACATAATTGTTTAAATATATCTTCAGGCATAATTCAGGCAAAGCTAAATTTATTATGCAGCTATATTGATCCTGAGCATAGCTAGTGATTAATAATAATACTTAACCATATTCAGCAGCTCTTTTTGAAGGTTCAAAATTATTCCAGCAAAATGCTATTAGTTTCTATTATCTTGGTGGTATATGGCAAGAATGATTACACTTGACTATATAAAGTAGTGGAGAAGGCAATGGCACCCCATTCCAGTACTCTTGCCTGGAAAATCCCATGGACGGAGGAGCCTGGTGGGCTGCAGTCCATGGGGTTGCTAAGAGTTGGACACGATTGATCGACTTCACTTTCACTTTTCACTTTCATGCATTGGAGAAGGAAATGGCAACCCTCTCCAGTGTTCTTGCCTGGAGAATCCCAGGGACAGAGGAGCCTGGTGGGAGGCCGTCTATGGGGTCGCACAGAGTCGGACACGACTGAAGTGACTTAGCATAGCATAGCACAGAAGGTAGACATGCAGAGACGTGCTGTACATTTTTTTAACCATATATGAGAAATTTGGAGCAAAAACATATGCTAAGGTTTTGTTTCTTTTTTAGTTCAAGTCTAAAATCTGTGCTTCCTTTTAAAATACTAGTCCAGCAAATATTTTTACTCTTTTATTACATCATTTCAAGGAGGAGAGAATAGTTCTACCCTAGGGTGTTCTCAACTTTGCAGGATCCTATTTGTGAGCAGAAATAATGCAGCTCTTAATCCTGTTTTTCTATCATCAGTAAATGTAACACATTACTGTATTTTTATGTTCTTATATGTTGAAAGATACTTATGAAACTTAAGTAGGACATAATAGAAATATTCAATATATTTTCCTGTGAACTATCCATTGGTTCTAGCTAGATATTTCTTGGACCAACTGACCAGATTGCCAACTGGATTGATAAACTGGCCATTCTGGCTATTCATCCTACGCTGGATCACAGTCCATTTATTTGGCCATATATGAACATACAGTAATAGTAAAACAAGTAATACTTGTTTTGACAGAGTTGCAGATTTCTTGCTAAAGTTCAAATTGTCAAGTGTAGCTTAATATTAACCAGTGGTTCAAGAAAAAGAAGAAAATGTTTAAAATGCAATACGATAAGTAGGGTGATTGTTCCTTTATTATTTTTGTTCCTTTAACAGATAAAGAAACAATCACAGATGTCACAGAATGATATGTACTCCATGAGGTATTCTCAGGAGGGCTGAAGTGCTGTGCTTAGGGACCTGCCCATCAGTCTACATGTCAAGACTTAGAGGAAAACAAAGGATGAAGTTGTTGCATAGAGAGTGGTTTAATTTTTTTCTTGAATTAGGATTCAGAATTGTTTTTGCATAACCCTGGGGAGAGGCTGTGTGGATTCCTTCTCTTTCACAGAGCTAAATATTGAATGGAAGCTTATAAGTGTGTGTGGTTTGAGGATGTCAATTGTCTATATATGGGGAGTACAACACCTGGTAACAAGGAAGAGAAGATAAATTCAATAAAAAAACTGAATTTTCTTACGATTTAAAAATTATTTTAAATATTTGATATATTATAAAGTGGTCAAGATACAAGTATTTTTTAGAAGTAAATTATGTTATAAATTTATATAAAATAAACTATAAATTCATATAAAATATATGAATGAATCATATTTAAATCACTTGAAAATTAATATTATATGGATTAAGAACATAAAAAAATTACAGATATATTTATTTTTCAATTATAGCTTTGAGCCTGAATTAATTGACTGATTATAGCTGATGTGTTTTAATTATATTTACTTCTAACCCTTTGGCATCTGCTTCTATTTTAAGATCAATCCCATTTAAGATGTTAAACTCGGAGTTTTTTTTAATAATAGTTTTTGCATAAGTATGTGCTGCTGGTAATGGTAGCATGTGATTTTGATATTTCTATAGGAAAAAGAAACAAGATATGAAAGGAGTAATATGAAAATATAAATTACTTACAAGAAAAGATGTTTATTAAGCAGTCATGCTGAGGATCTAAAACAAGGATATTTGATGAATTGTCACCATCTCTTTTTATATCTTTAATCAATACTCTATTAACTAGTGTTACCTTTTATATATTAAATTTAAGTCAATCAACTTTATTTTGCATTTCATTTTCACCTTCATTAGCCAGAAAATAACACTATTTGCTTTTTGTAGATGAAGTTTTTTATGCATAGTCTACATAAAATCCTCATTAATCACATATGTGTTTCATGTTATAAAAACTCATCAAAATAATAAATGGAATAATTGGAGCCTTTTCAATTTTCCCTTTCAATTCAGCAGAATGGGCCAAAGAGCCCAGAGCACTGTGTTCTGCATTTTTCATTTGCATCAAGTAATAGCCTCTACAGAAGAACTTCACAGTCTGTCTTTCTATTAACATTCCCTACAATTTCAATTCTTTATCAGGCAGTATGTGAATGAATAGGCAGAGAGTGACACATGTTCTCATCACTCAGCTAGGTAACCAGGGCACGTTTCTGTCTCACAGCTTGTATATGTTTTAAGAAAAGAAAATAATGGGGAATCAGTGATTTAAATTTCTGATATTTTTGAATATTGCTGCCTATCTACGACAATTTAAATTCACTTTTCCACATGATGTCACAATCTTATTCTCTATTCCTCTCCAAATCAAAGCCCACTATATAGTCAGAGGTGTGGAGTATTTTACATGATGGAAAAATATACTTTTGTGGGGCTGGTAAATTTACATGGGGTCTCAGGGGATTCATTATCTTGCTCAAAAATATATTTTTATATAAAATATAATAATATAGAACACATATATTTGTATTTACAAATATAGCTGTTTAATTTTCAAAAAAAGAAAATAATTAAGTCTCAGTGGTCTAATTTTAAAGAGCACCAAGCAAAACACCTTTTAGGAGTAAAATATAAATCATTTTGCACATCAATAAATGCTTTTCAGGATGACTATCTTGAATTTGGGATCAAAATGGAACAACCTGAGGTGAAGTTTAATAATTGAATATACTTTTAAAAAGTTAGTAAGATAATACAATAACTCTGTTTAGTCTGGAGAAATTTATAGGGCAAGTGTTCTGTTAATAGGTATTGATAATTCCAGGAACTAACTTTACAGAAAGATGGCACGTAGGCAGAAAGAGAAATCTTTCACTCATTAACAGTTCGGAGAAGGCACTGGTGATCTACTCCAGTACTCTTGCCTGGAAAATCCCATGGACAGAGGAGCCTGGTAGGCTGCAGTCCATGAGGTCACTAAGAGTTGGACACGACTGAGCGACTTCACTTTCACTTTTACTTTCATGCATTGGAGAAGGAAATTGCAACCCACTCCAGTATTCTTGCCTGGAGAATCCCAGGGATGGAGGAGTCTGATGGGCTGCCGTCTATGGGGTCACACAGAGTCGGACACGACTGAAGCAACTTAGCAGCAGCAGCAGCAGCATTAGCTGTTATATGTTTAAATCATTCACTATGCTTCTTTGATATTTATACTTGTCAGAACATTTGGATGGGGTGTAACATGGGATGAAAAGAGACAGTGTTTCAAAAGAAGATAAACTCAGTTGACTCAGGGTTGAGATGTTATGCTCCAATTCTGCTGTCGTATTTATCTCTAGTAGGTTTGAGGGTACAGTACTGATAGGCTGCAGATTTCCCTTGGATACTTGTCTGCAGTAAAGATTGTGCTGCCATCACAGTGCCACTGATGTAATATTTTAGTGACAGTCATTGCTTTTAAGACCCATAGTACTAACCATGGATTAGTAATGTCTTTCCATTCACTTATAATTTTATTTAATTAAAAAACAGAATAGATGAATAGCTAAACTTAGCAATATTAATTAGCACTGCTGAAACCCTGTTAAAAAAATACACCTACTCCCAATTTAATGCCCTTAATTTGTTTTCCCCCAACAGAGTGTAAGGCAAAAAAGGCTTTTCTTGAAATAACTCTTACCATAAAGCACATTCTGTTGAAAAGTACAGCGCTGTTTATAGCAAAATTCAGACCTGAAAAGCAAGCCTTCCCTCACCATATCAGATACAGAGAAAGTGAATATTCTGGCCACTGCTCTTTCTTACTTTCTCACTCTCTTTTTGCTGACCTTTTCTGAATTACTTCTGAAGATGATGCTTCTCTGAGCTCTCTCCGAAGCACTTTAGCTTTTCTAAAATCTCTTTTGAAACAATTTTCATGGAAGATGGGGAAAAAAATTGAGATATAGCACCTCACAGACAGACAACCTCATGTATGTTTACATGCTTAAGCATAACGTAAAGAAGGCAACGTGTGGTGGTTGGTGTTGAGTACTAGCACCACTGGCAATTCCTTTGCAGAGAGACCGAGGCTGGCTGAGCAGAGGAGTGAATATCTTGGTTGGATTCAGAACTAAGGTATTCTTTCTGCTTTATTATTGAGAAGAGAATTGTTAAATGGATGCAATTATTCCACAGTGCTATTCCAAAAATATCAATGCTTTCTGAAGAAAAAGAAATTTATAGAGATAAATGCCTAGGTACAACTAGACAACTTTTTTTTTCACTAATAATTGCCTTTCGTTGTCTTAAATAGGCATTTCACATTCTTGGTAGAGATAGTAAAGTGAACATTCACATTCACCTTTATTCTCTGTAAAAAATCCTTTCAAAATAGCAAAAGGATTTATAACAAGATATAAATAGCAAAATAGCAAAAGGATTTATAAACGAGATAATAAACCACTTTTGCTGAGAGCACTGGAACCTGGAAAATTGAGGGTAAGTGATTATTAACTGACCAGCTCAGAGAATGTGATTTGTAAGCCAGTGACAATAAAATCTAAGAAAGGACTTAAATGATGAAATTTGCTTTAAGAGAAAGTTGGTTACCCAGGTCTTCCCTAATTTAGTTCATCCCTAACAGACCGAACACTGGAGTTCATTCTCCAGAAACCACAAAACAGAGTGATGGGTAGAAATACCTTAAAGAAAAGCTTAAGTAAACATTTACACTGAAGGTTGAAAGACATCACCATCTTTTCTTATCTTACAAGCAGGTATGTACTCTTCAGACAGGGGATCTGACAAGCCCAAGATATGAACATAGTGATATCCAGGGCTCCCCCATCAAATGGCCTATGGTGAAGATTGCAAATGGAAAGACCCTTAGCAGGCATAGAGTTTTCAGTCATCTCTGTGTGTGTGGGGTGTGTGTGCTTTGTCGTGTCTGACTCTTTGCAACCCTTTGGACTGTAGCCCACAAGGCTCCTCTGTCCATGGGATTTTTCAGGCAAGAATACTGGAGTGGGTTGCCAGTTCCTTCTCCAGGGGATCTTCTTGATCCAGGAATCGAACTCGTGTCTTCTGTGTCTCCTGCACCGCAGGCAGATTCTTTATCTGCTGTCATCTCTTTGGTACTCTAGAAATAGATCTGTGCATACATTGGACATCACAAAAATCTAAAGTAATGTATGAATAGCAAAGTCCAAAACTAACAAATGGGGAAAAAATGATCAACTTCTCATTTAACATGGCATTTATAGAGTTCACTTTATGTCAACCATTGTTATGAGTACTTTATAACTATTCAGTTCAGTTCAGTTCAGTCACTCAGTCATGTCCAACTCTTTGCAACCTCATGGACTACAGCATGCCAGGCTTCCCTGTCCATCATCAATTCCCAGAGCTTACTCAAACTCATTTCCATTGAGCCGGTGATGCCATCCAACCATCTCATCCTCTGTCATCCCCTTCTCCTCCACCCTTCAATCTTTCCCAGCATCAGGGTCTTTTCAAATGAGTCAGTTCTTTGCATCAGGTGGCCAAAGTATTGGAGTTTCAGCTTTAGCATCAGTCCTTCCAATGAGTATTCAGGACTTATTTCCTTGAGGATGGACTGGTTGAATCTCCTTGCAGTCCAAGGAACTCTCAACAGTCTTCTCCAACACTACAGTTTAAAAGCATCAATTCTTCAGTGCTCAGCTTTCTTCAAAGTCCAACTCTCATGTCCATACATGACTACTGGAAAAACCACAGCTTTGACTAGACGGACCTTTGTTGGCAAAATGATGTTTCTGCTTTTTAATATGTTGTCTAGGTTGGCCATAATTTTCCTCCAAGGAGTAAATGTCTTTTAATTTCATAGCTTCAGTCACCATCTGCAGTGATTTTGGAGCCCCCCAAAATAAAGTCTGTCACCATTGCCACTGTTTTCCCATCTATTTGCAATGAAGTGATGGGACCAGATGTCATGATCTTAGTTTTTTGAATGTTGAATTTTATGCCAACTTTTTCATTCTCTTTCAATTTCATCAAGAGGCTTTTTAGTTCTTCTTTGCTTTCTGCCATAAGGGTGGTGTCATCTGCATATCTGAGGTTATTAATATTTTTCCTGGCAATCTGGATTCCAGCTTGTGCTTCATCCAGTCCAGCATTTACCATGATGTGCTCTGCATATAAGTTAAATATGCAGGGTGACAATATATAGCCTTGAAGTACTCCTTTCCCAATTTTGAACCAGTCTGTGGTTCCATGTCCAGTTCTAACTTTTGCTTCTTGACCTGAATACAGATTTCTCAGGAGGCAGATCAGGTGGCCTGGTATTCCCATCTCTTGAAGAATTTTCCACAGTTTATTGTGATCCACACAGTCAAATGCTTTGGCATAGTCAATAGAGCAGAAATAGATGTTTCTCTTGCTTTTTCAATGATCCAACAGATGTTGGCAATTTAATCTCTGGTTCCTCTGCCTTTTCTAAATATAGTTTGAACATATGGAAGTTCACAGTTCCTGTACTACTGAAGCCTGGGTTGGAGAGTTTTGAGCATTACTTTGCTAGCGTGTGAGATGAGTGCAATTGTGTGGTAATGAGCATTCTTTGACATTGCCTTTCTTTGGGATTAGAATGAAAACTGAAATTTTCCAGTCCTGTGGCCACTGCTGATTTTTCCAGATTTGCTGACATATTGAATGCAGTACTTTCATAGTATCATCTTTTAGGATTTGAAAGAGCTCAACTGGAATTCGATCATCTCCACTAGCTTTGTTAGTAGTTATGCTTCCTAAGGCCCACTTGACTTCCCATTCCAGGATGTCTGGCTCTAGGTGAGTGATCACACCATGTGGTTATCTGGGTCATGAAGATCTTTTTTGTATAGTTCTTCTGTGTATTGTAAGTATTATTTATTTAATATTTGGAACAACTCTATCATTTATAATATTGATAGATAAAGAAACTGATATTAAAGGGTTAACTAACTTTCCCAAGGTCACATTAACTAATAAGCAGTGGGGTCTTAACTTGAATGCAGGCACTTAGTTACTGGAGTCTGTGCTAATAATCACTATATGACCTCTTGATTTAGAGTAAATATGGGCTTTTAAGGCAGAAGAAAATATTTACAATGTCTCTGATATTTGTAAAGCAACAAGAAAATGTACTACACTAATTAAATAAGAAAAACATGCCACAAAAAGGAACATCTAGTTGTAAAGTGAATTCTTAGTTATTGAAATATTATAAAAATAAAAAAAAAAAACAAGAATAAGAAGATAAGATTAGGAAAATCTCCTTTCCCTATTTTCTAAGTGATTTTTTGGAGATTTATCAAAGAGATAAAGATATGTAAAGCCAGAGAGAAAAGATAACATAATTATTGAACCAGTCCAGGTGATCCAAGATCACAGCAGCGTGACTGCCAGAATGAAATAGAAAACAAACAACAGAAAATCATCAAAGAAGCAACTTAAGAAAAATACATAGAAATGAATATCATTTCCAAGACTGAGAGTCCCCCCTCCAAGTATATAGCATAGTGGATGAAAAAGTCATACTGTGCCACCTATCACTCTGAAATTTCCAAATGGTACAAAGAAGATGACCTGATATTTTCACAATCAGAATGGTACTAGATAATCTTTATAGACACACTGGAAATTGGAAGGTAATAGAGCAATGGCTTAATAATTCTGATTGAAAAATATTTCCTATCTAGAATCTTTATTTCCAGATAGAGGAAAATATGAAATGAAAAACACAAGGCTCCAAAAAGAATAAAAGTGAAACAAATGCCAATAAATCAGAGAGACATTCCCAAGAAAACAACAGTGTATCAGATTCAAGGACAATCAGGCTAATGCAGGGTAAATGATTCCAGAAAAGATTTCTTTAAGAAAAATGAAAGTAATGCGATAACAAATTGTTTCAGTGTGTTGAGGTGAGGCTTGCACATTTCACTGTGTGCATGCTGCTGCTGCTACTGCTAAGTTGCTTCAGTCGTGTCCAACTCTGTGCGACCCCATAGACGGCAGCCCACCAGGCTCCCCTGTCCCTGGGATTCTCCAGGTAAGAACACTGGAGTGGGTTGCCATTTCCTTCTCCAATGCGTGAAAGTGAAAAGTGAAAGTGAAGTCTCTCAGTCATGTCCAACTCTTCACGACCCCATCGACTGTAGCCCACCAGGCTCCTCCATCCATGGGATTTTCCAGGCAAGAGTACTGGAGTGGGGTGCCATTGTGTGCATGCTAGTCGTGTCCAACTCTACAGACACCACGGACTGTAGCCCATCAAGTTCCTCTATCCATGTGATACTCCAGGCAAGAATACTAGAGTAGGTTGTCATGCCCTCCTCCAGGGGATCTTCCCCACCCAGTGACTGGACCCGTGTTTCTCACCTCTCCTGCACTGGCAGGAGGGTTCTTTACCACTAGTGCCACTGGGAAGCCCCACACATCACATTAGATTTAAGGAATTAAATCAGTGGTGACTACATAGAAAGCTAATCAGACGAGCAGAAAAAAATAATTACAGGGAAAACAAAACATTGTCCAGAAAAGCAAAAATAATTATGGTAAAGGACATAGTTCAGCAGTGACAACCATGCATCTAGTAAAGAAAAACAGAATATTTATCTTAACCAAATTCAGAGGTTAGAGGATTAAGACATGTGAATGTGTATGTGTAGTAGGCACCAGGAGGGCATTATCTACTTACTTCATAGTGCCTTAAAATGGAAATAAAATTTACAAGTATCACTATGAGAAACTATTAGGGATAAGGAAATAAATACGAAAAGTTTTAGCTAAAAGTGAATCCTTTGGAGAGAGGAAATGGTGCACAAAATATTGCTTTTTTTTTTTTTTTAATCCTTGTAGAATTACTTGTTGCCTCATATGGTAAGTATATTTATCTTTGATAAAAATGCTAACCAAATTAATTAAAAAGCTCTATTTTCATGCTGTGATGCCTAAAAGATGAGAATGTTTGAGTATTTTCATCATCAGTTTATAACAATAAGAAATACCTAGGTATATCTGCTATTCAGTGACTTGTCTGTTTTCTTGGAATTAATATAGCTATTTCTTGCAATTAATGTAGCTATTTCTTGCAATTTATTGTCAAAATCTTTCTCAGAGTTTAAAGAGGTCTCTGGAACTTTAGGTATGAAGTGTCAGAAGGTTTTGCCGTTTCTTGTAGCTGGACCCATACCTACTTCAGCTTGAAGAATAGCTCATTACTATTTTCTTTGACATGTGGATGCTCTAATTCCAGCTCTCTTGCCTTTGACTTTATTTTTCCTTTTGTATAGTTAAGTGACCAGAATCGGCAGTATTTTAAGGTGCTGATGAAAGTTTGGGTTTCCCTTAAATGGAAAGAAATCTCACCTTCTTTTCTAGCTCTCTGCAAGAATTTTCCTTCTCTATAGATCAAGATTTTAACAGGGTTTTGTATGAACCAAAACTTAATTTATTTCCATACCAAATGAAATTCTTACCATTTTCTTTTGACAGTGCTGAGAATGACAAACGATTTACCTTTCAGAAACAAACCTTTGAAAGAACAAAGTAGCTTCTTCTTCTTATTTTTTTTTTGCTCTTAAGCGTTATATAAGATTATTAAAATGTTAGAAAAATAGCCTATTTCTAATCCCAGCCATTTAACATGAATTTTAGTTTTACAGATTAACTTCTGAACTTTATGTTTTCTGTAACTACAAGTCACAGTGTCAATTCCTCTCTTTGTTCATTTTTATTTTTATTCTTTTCCCATTAATACCAGAAACTCTGTATTTCTCCATAGTCTTCAAAATTATGATTCTAACGCATGGCATATTTCTTACAGAATTTATGTTATGTGCTACTCAGAGAATACAGGGAGCATGTCTGTGTGTGTTTAGATATGTAGCTAGCATTTGACAGCCCTGCCATGAGCTTCTTTTTATCTATTGATTTTTTCCTTCCATTCAGTTATCTTTATGATGAATTTACAGAGGTGACATTCCTGAGACAAAATGAACATTTTTGGTTCTTGCTATATATTGTTATGGGTGCATGCTCAGTCATATCTGACTCTTTGCAACCCCATGGACTATAGCCCACCAGGCTTCTCTGTCCATGGAATTTTCCAGGCAAGAATACTGGAGTGGGTTGCCAGTTCCTACTCCAGGGGATCCTCCTGACCCAGAGATTGAACCTGCATCTCTTGTTTCTCCTACATTGGCAGCGGGTTCTTTACCACTGTGCCACTTGTTATATTGCTTGCCTTTAGGGTTTTTGCAGCTCAAAATTCAGCAAGTTTTGTATAAGCATATTTGTTTATCTCCAGTATAAATGCTAAGTAGAACTCCTTTCCCTGCAACTTAGTAGGGTTAAAATGATATTTAAATTGTTTTTTATATGGATTTCTAAGTTTAGCAGTGAGGATGAACTATTTTAATGTTTAGAATATTTGCTTTTCTTTGGTTGCTAACGATCTATTCATGATCCTTGCCTATATAGTCTTCCCTGGTAGCTCAGCTGGTAAAGAATCCGCTTGCAATGTAGGAGACGCCAGTTTGATTCCTATGTTGGCTTCTCGGATGGCTCAGCTGGTAAAGAATCCACCTGCAATGTGGGAGACCTGGGTTCGATTCCAGGATTGGGAAGATCCCTGGAGAAGGGAATGGCTAACCACTCCAGTAGTCTGCCTTGGAGAATTCCATGGACTGCATAGTCCATGCGGTCGCAAAGAGTTGGATACGACTGAGCAACTTTCACTTCACTTGCCTGTGTATCTCTTGGGGGTCTTGATATTTTTATTGTAAATACAAAGGCAATCTCTGCATAATATGAACATGAATTTTTTGATATGAACATGAACATAATATGAACATGAACACTTACATATAGCAGGAGTTTGATTTCCTATATGTCTCAGTTTTGCTGATTTCCATTGTAAAGATGTTTCTGAAAGTTTGAAACTGCCTATCTTTTCTCCATGGCTTTTAAAATTTTTCTAAAGCTGAGAAATTATCACTAGTTTCCAGATCTGAAAAATATTTTACTGTAGTCTTCTGCCAAACTTTGTATAATTTTGTGTTTGTATTTCAACGTTTTAATATATCGGTGACTACTTCAGGCATATGACCAGTAAGAAATGCGGGCACCAGATCCCCTATTAGCTGCAAGTGAAAAAGAGAGCTAATTGGGAGGTGCGGTGGGGTGGGGATAGAGTATTTGTTGTCTCCGCTGCAGGTGAGAAGAATGTTCTAACATGTATCAATTGAAGCAGATGTTTATTCAAGTATGGTGGTGGTGGGGGGGTCACTTTTCAAACCACTCAGTAAAAATATTCAAGACATCCAATCATTAGGGGAATGACTTTGGCCCAAGTGAGAGACCAGGGCACAAACTGGACTCAGGACCCAGGGCAAGGTCACCCCCAAACATGCCCCAGTAGCATATTGACTATTTTGAATGAAAATTAAGTAAGAAACAGCCAAATAAGAGGGACACTTTAACTTTCTCCTCTATCTGTCTAAGGCAGGAAATAAGTCAGCCCCAGGTCCAACTGGCTGCCAGACCCTGTCTCATGTGGTGGTTGCTGTCCTGCTGGTGGGCAGGGCCGGGTCCCAGGGTGGCTGGCTGCAGGACAGCCGGGTGGCAAGTGAGGGTGTGTCCTGGGCTGACTAGCAGGCTGGGGCTGGTGCCAGCCCACTGGTGGGTGGGGCCAGGTCCTATGAAGTGGGCTGCTTGACCCATGGGTACCAGGACTTGTACTGGCCTGCTAGCAAGCAGGTAAGCCCCTGCCACTAATAGCCGAGTGGGAAGACACCAAAATGGTGCTTGCCAGCATAAGTCTCTTCATGGTATAACGTTTCCCAAAGTGGCTGCCACCAGCATATGATCCCAGGGGAAGTCCCAGTTTCCTGGAGGGAAGCTTTCCAATATCAGCAAGTGGATTTGACCCAATTTCCAATCAGTCCTAAAGGAAATCAACCCTGCATATTCATTGGAAGCACTGATGTTAAAGCTCAAGTTCTAACACTTTGGCCACCTGATGTGAAGAGCCAAATCTTTGGAAAAGATCCTGATGCTGGGAAAGATTGAAGGCAGGAGGAGAAGGGAGTAACAGAGGATGAGATGGTTGGATCACACCACTGACTCAATGGACATGAGTTTGAGCAAACTCTGGGAGATGGTGAAGGACAGGGAATCCTGGCGTGCTGCAGTCCAAGGGGGCCGAACGAGTCGGACACAACTTAGCAACTGAGTAACAACGACCTTCCAAATTACAGCCTCTACACTGGGACTCAGAGCTTATGAGAAGTGGCATGAGCCTTTTAAGGTTGGAGTCATTTTTTTCAAAATATCAAAGGATATGGAAATTTGTATATTATTTTACTTCTTAAATGCCTTTTTCCTCCTCTAATTCTGCCACCTCTATGTTATTAACTATATGAACATGAAATCTCATGTTCATGAACATGAACACATCGTTTTGGGCTTATTGATAAATTAATATGCAAGTCAGTTTTTAACTACAAAATTTTTAAGCAAAAGAAAAAGGTTTATTTCATAATAAATACAAATTATTTTATAATAAATACAATTTATTTTGTGGTAAATTGTAAATTTATCCAACTAATTTATTGAAATAATTCCAATGAATTGGAAATGCTAGGACTAAAGATACTCTAAATTTATAGCTTGAGTTCAAACTATAATAGACTTTCTTCTACTATTCAGATAGGACTTCATCAATCTTTTCCCCCATTGTTTATATGCTTATGCTTCCTAAAACTGTACATATGTTACATTTTTAATCTTTGGCGATATGATATTACAAAGAAAGTGCTTTTCTTCCGTCATTTTTCAGCTCAGTCATCTTCATATATGCTTAATCCTTACTAGTCACTTGTGTTATTTCACTTTTTTTCCCTTCATTTCCCTTGGTATATCAATGTCTTTGTTACTGATTTCCAGGAACTCAATTATGAGTAAAGATGCTAGTCATTTGTCATGCAATGCAAATGAAATACCATATTTTGTTGCCATCAGTTTAGTATGGTGTTTTGTGCTTTGTGTATTGAATTACAATTGTTATTTTAAAAATAAAGATTGGCACCTCTGGCTCCTACAGTCCTTTGGCTCTCCTATATGCAAGCTCCAAAGCCTTCCAAAGCCAGATGTTCTGGATTCTTGTCTTCCCAGTGCAGGACCCCCAGGTAGGGGACCCCAATATGGGGCTTAGAGCCCTTGCTCCTTGGAGAGAATGTCTGCAATTGTGATTATCCTCCCCAAATCACATCCCAGGTGGATTGCCTACCTGGACTATACTGTGTCTCTGCCCTGCTCCTATCTTATTGTGGTTCCGTCTTTGTGTATTTCTTTGTGGAGAATCTTTTCTGCTAGCCCTCAGGTCTTTCTCATAGGTAGTTGCCCTGTGAATGGTTGTCATTTTGGTATGCCCATGAGGTGAGATAAGCAAGGGCCTTCCTACTTTACCATCTGGTCACTAGGTCTTTCCCAAGAAAAATTTTGATCAGTTTCAAGGACCGTAAAACTCACCCTTCTTGCAACAGTGTACAAGACCACCAGGAGACTCTGCTCCTTATTTTAATCTTTTTGTTTTTCTTAAACTCTTCTGTGAATCAGATCTTGAATATTTAAAAGATCTTGTTTGTTGTTGGCAAAGCAAAGGAGAACATAATCTTTTGCTCACAGCCATCCTAATTGGGACTGGTTTCTCCAGATCTTCAAGGATCATTACTAAGATAGGAAACATACAATTTTGTGATTGAACTTTTTTCCCCCTTTTTTATGGAGTATTCATTCTCTATTGTGGTGACCATTGTGACCTGTATATGATCACCAGTTCTTAATATATAAACCACACCCTTAAAAATTAATGATTTAAATATTTTTCCTTTTTTCCTACTGGATGGCAATATATGGTGATACCTTCCTTCTTTACAATTTTGATAAAATAATCTAAGAAAATTTGAATTGACTGAATGTTTTTGAGCTCCAAGGTGCCATAAACATAATAGAAGAAATGTCTTTGAAATGTTTACAACTTAAATGACAGATTAATCAGCCGTGGTCCTTATTAAAAATCAAAATTCAACCTAGTCTATCTGAAGAGCTGATTGTTTTATTCAGTGATTCATGAATCAGGCAGCAATACTTCTAGTAAAGTGGGGGATGCTCAGAGAAGTTATATAAAATGGAAAAGATTTTATAGGAAGAAGGGTGGGGCAAAGGAGCTATTAGCAAAATGAAAGCAAGGATTATTTAGGCTAGGACATCTTTTTTGGGGGAAAAGGGAATGTTAAGGGTTTTATCATGCAGATTGCCTCTTCTTCCTCTGTACCTGGTGGGTGTGGGGACTGGGGAATGGAGAGGCCCCAGATGACAGATTATCTCGTTGGTTCTGAGCAGAATTCCAAACTAATCAATTATTATTGTATTTTTGAGGAAGGCCAAAACAGCAATTAGGTTAGGTATTAAATCTAGATTTGGTATCATGGGCAGCAGCACAAGTGACACCTTTTTGGGCTTGTGGTTTTTCTCTTTAACAGCCTTCAGGGAGTTGGCACCATCGATTCAATGCAGATGAGTTTGAGCAAACTCCTGTAGACAGGGAAGGACAGAGAAGCCTGGCTTGCTGCAGTTCATGGGGTCTCAGAGTTGGACAAGACCTAGCAAATGAATAACAACAACAATAAGCGACAGGATTCATTGACAAAAGCCTGTAGGAATTAGTCTTTCCAAAGGGAACAATTAGGGTAATCAGATGTAATGTCTCAAAGACTTTTAATCAGTTTTTTCCCCAACTGGCCCACACCTTGTTTTCTCAGTGTTTTTTCCTATTTTACAGTTTCATCGTTTACTTCTGCTTTCTTTTTATCATTTCTTGTAGCTTTATTTTATGCCTTCCTCATTTTCTGTTTAGAATTTTGCAAGTTGCTACAGTGGTTTTATTCCTTGAATGCTGCATTTTACATTTAAACACCATCCCTTATGCTTTATAAAAGAATCTATCTCAGAAAGAGAAAAATTCACTATTAATAATTTAATAATATACAGAGGAAATATATATTTAGAACATTTTTATAAATGTGGAGAACTGGCTTTGCTCCAGACACCAGCATCATGGTCCCAGACCTAAGAACATTAAACTAGTTTGCATTTAATAAACAGAAGAAAGGTAAGTATTTTAAAATACTTCAAGTATTCGAAATGCAAAACTGAAATAACCTGCAATGAAAATTTAATGATCAGGTCCATTTATGAAATGATACACTTTCTCATTTTTTCTTTTTCCCTGTTTTTCTCCTATCATTTTCTATTCCCTTTTCTCTTATTTTGCTTCTATGTATATGTTGCAAATACTAATATATGTGCTATGTGTGCCGAGTCTCTTCAGTCGTTTCGGACTCTTTGCAACCCCACAGACTGTAGCCCTCCAGGCTCCTCTGTCTGTCGGATTCTCCAGGCAAGAACACTGGAGTGGGTTGCCATTTCCTACTCCAAATATATGAGAAAGGAGAAAACAGCCATAGAAAGTCATTAATTGGTGCCAATTTGCATTAATTGGTGCCAGAAAGCTGAAGTTTCCTTTGATTTATAGCTATTACTTGTTATTAGTAAAAATAAAAAATATATACATATACATATGTGTGTGTATGTATGTGTGTGTGTATGTATATATATATATATACACACATATATATACACACACATACATATATATATATATACATATAAGCATATATATATATATATATATATATATATATATATATATATATGCTTCCCTGGTGGTTCCAGTCAGTAAAGAAACCACCTGCAATGCAGGAGACCTGGATTTGATCCCTGGGTTGGGAAGATCCCCTGGAGAAGGAAATGGCAACCCACTCCAGTATTCTTGCCTGGGAAATCCCATGCACAGAGGAGCCTGGCAGGCTACAGTCTATGTGGTCACAAGAGATGGACATGATTTAGTGACTAAACTACCACTATATATGTATATATATATATATAAGCTTTACCTTGTCTCCTATTTCTTAGCTGAAGTCTACATTCAGTTCAGTTCAGTTCATTCGCTCAGTTGTGTCTGACTCTTTGCCACCCCAGGAATTGCAGCACGCCAGGCCTCCCTGTTCATCACCAATAACTTCACATAATGACAGTATTAGAGAGACACAGAATGAGAATAAATGTTGATTCACATTTTTAGAGATAATGTATAAATAACATTTTAATGTTGGATATAACACCCAGTCTAAACTTCATTTAATAATATTTTTGTTATACACTTAACGGAGATTTGAGTGATTAATGAATAATTCATCTTGATTTTAGTGATTTGCTTTCATTAATTTTTTTTTTCATTTTCTATTTTGACTCTTTGATCCATTATTCTGTGTCTTGGGCTCTTATTATCTTTTCTTCTTCTCTTATGAGAGTCTACTCATATTTCTCTTCCCTTGGTTTTATACTCTTTCCCCCTGGGATTTTTCAGTGGATGAGCATGCATCATGGTCCTGTAATGTTTAATTGCAAATTTACGCATGTCTATCTCTGAGGTATGAGCCAAAAAAATAGAAATCCAGGCAGACATGCCCATATGGGATTGGTCTCAGTGTAGTATTTCTATGACAGGTCTTTTTTAATTAAAAGAATCAATAGCCACTGATTTTGGTGTGGTGAGTAGAGATGTAGTGATGGGAATTCTGATTTTAATCAGATCTTCTTCATCTCTACTTTAAATGATAGACATTCTTTGTTTGACTTCAAGGTTATTTTCTCTTTGACTGAAAGAACTGTGAGACTACTTTGCCTTTTTTACTGTTTCTAGACCAGAGTTTAAAAAAAAAAAAAAAACAAGGAAGAGGAAGAAAAAAATAAGGTAAGAATAAACTACAAATGATTTCTTCTTTAATATGTAATGTGAGAAGATTATAGGATTAATTTTCTTAACTGTATTAGCAAATTACACATATTCTGACAATAAGAGGAATAAAACTTTTTTTCTTATCTCGCTCTTACAGGCTTACTTTTAGTTTTAGCTCATATTGATGTAGAAGAGAAGACTGTTATTAATTCCACACCTCATTTAGAAGGTAAATGCTGGCAGTTATCAGATTATGAGTATTGTGAAAATCTTGAAGCTCAGCATGGGATGTGAGTTCTACTACTTTCATGAGACGCTCTGAGACATAAGAGGGTAGTCTGGACAAATGCAATTAGACAAATGTTAGCAAGCTTATTCCTAATTTCCATGTTTGCCTTCTCATCAGCACTTGCTAGCTCCGTTGTCTCTTTGCTCCTCTGAGTCTGTTGATCCCTTCTCAGACTTGTTGCTGAGAGCACGATTTCTATGTGTCTACATCTTAGCTTTTACTCGAAACCCTATACTTGAGCATACAGGCCCCATTTACTCCAGGATCTGAGCCATGCCAAACTGTTTTTGACTCTACTACTGCAGTGTGGGCTCAGAAAATTGTGAGGAAGCTCAATCAAAGACCTGGGACAGAACAGGAAGGGTCTTGTTCAATACAGATCACATCTTTCCTCTGCATAAACCTATGGGAAACGTGGTTTATGCAAGGCTGCTCTGCTGTCCAAATATTATACATTTTTAATAATACAGTTCTTAATAAAAACACTCTGGTTTTTCCATTCTAGCATCTTCTTTCACGTAGTAAATATTTAATAAGTTTCTAGTAAGTCCCCTGCACTATGCAAAGTGACACATACACAGTGGTGAACTAAACAGGTAAAATTTTCACTCCATTAGTGCTTTCGTTCCCTTTTTGTGAGCCCTTTCCTTCTAACCTAGTTGGTAGCTGGAGAATTACTGGATATATAAAGCTTTGCTCTTTGCTACATTGGCCACAACTGTAATTAAATAATTCATTATATGTTTAGTAGTTTTACACCTCTGTCTCCTGGTAAAATGTTAAGTTTATATAGTTAGCACTACATCGGTCTGTATTTCTCCTGATTTCCCACTTGTTAGCCAGTGGCCTTGAAAAAAGTAGTATTCGAAAAATTTATGCTGAATGGCTAGATGAATCCCTGTCTATTGTTAATGAGGCTTAAATTCATAATCAGCATAAAATGTGCTAAAGCTATCCAGTCCTCTGTACAGATATGGCACTTGAATTATCTCAATAGCAATATCTAGTCAGGGTCAGTTTTAATTTGATGACCAAAGAGTAGAATCTTGACCAATACTCTATCATTAAAATTGTTAAAATTGACTTTCAAAGAGAAAACTGAAAACAAGTTATTTTGCTTTTAATCCAGTGAGCTTTATCACACACCAGGGCTTCCCTGGTGGCTCTAATGGTAAAGAATCTGCCTACAATGCAAGAGACCCAACTTCCATCCCTGGGTTGGGAAGATCCCCTGGAGAAGGGAATGGCAACCCACTCCAGTATTCTTGCCTGGAGAATTCCACGGACAGAGGAGCCAGCCTGATGGACTACTGTGTGTGGGGTCAGAAAGAGTTGGACACAAATGAGTGACCAACACACTTCTGGTACACACAAGATAGTCAGAAGATGTACCTCCTGAAAATGGCAGAATTCCTAACTCAAGAGAAAGTAAAGATTTTCAATATGCACCGTGAGTTGCAATTTATAGGGCTGTGTTTTCTAAGGACAGAGAGGGTAACCAGTCTTGATTTCTAAGGACAGAGAGGGTATCCAAGCTGGTTCTGGCATGTCTGATTGGAGGAGGGCAGATATTTTGGCAGAATCATGCTAGAGACAATAAGCATCTTCCAAAGATATCCATGTCCTAATCTCCAGGTTTTAAAGGTTACATGGCAAGGGAATTAATGTAGCAGATGTAATTGTTTGCTAAGAGACTGACTCTGGGATGAGGAGATTAGCCTGGATCATCCAGGTGGGCTCAGTGTAATCACAAGGGAAGAGTAGAGGAGGGAGGTAGAAGAGTAGAGGAGGGAGGTAGAAGAGAGGGAACCAGAGAGTTGGCAGTGTGAGAAGGGGTCAGTTCGATGTTCCTGACTTTGAAGATAGAGGAATGGGGCCACAAGCCAAAGAATGTGAGTGGTCTCTAGGAGCTGAGAAAGGTAAGAGAACAAATCTCCCAGAACTACCAGCAGAAACTCAGGTCTCTCCTTTTGGCTCTGACTCCTCAAACAAAAAGACAGTAAGTTTGTTTTGTTTCAAGCCACTAAGTTTGAGGTGATTTGTTATAGCAGCAATAGGAAACTGATATGATCACATTCTAGAAGACGCAAGAAAAATGTTATAATAAAAACAGGGGAGTATCCTGTTATCTCAGGTCGCCTCCACAGACAACTACAAATCTCTCTCTCTCTCTCTTTTTTTTTCCTAATGTGTCAAAACTGGTCTAGCAGCCAGACATTCAGCATTTAGGCTCCATCTGCACATGAGGCCAACTGATATTTCCAAGTTATGATGCTAAAACTGGCTATACACATCTTTTTCAAAATTGGAATTCATGTTTCTGTTCAAAGTACTGCAATGTTAATCAATTTGTATCATCTTGCAGGTTTTAACTAATATAGAGGAATGTAGGGGAATTCTAGATAAGAAAATTGGATGTGGGAAAGAGGTAATAGGCTCTGAGAACAAAACTACTAAGAAGGTGGGGAATACATATGAAATGAATGGAAACTTAAGTAATTCACAAATATTACTTCTCTCTCGATGGGCATAGTCTTTAGTGTTATTTTTTAAAATAAGTTTTAAATTTTTGGAACTGTTCTAGATCTACAGAAAAATTACAAAGACACTGTTATTTTTTCACAAAAATGTATCCAAACATTCTACTCAATAGACCACTAGATATTCAGTGTTAAAGTGTCTTCTGTAAGCTAGGAGGCAAAGAACAGATATATTAAATTATACGTGAAACAACTAAATAAAGATAGAACATGACTAAACAAACTACTCTAAAAAAAAAAAAAAACTACTCTAGCCTCTGTTCCCTTAATGACATTTCTTGAATATGTAATTTCCATTGTATTTGTTTCTACAAATTTGTATTTGAATATGTAATGACATTTCTTGAATATGTAATTTCCATTGTATTTGTTTGTCTCCCTGATCGGACTCTGAGCAGTGAAAGAAGGCATCAAGCTTAATTTATTTTCGCTTCCCTGGCACCAAGCACAGTGTAGGCAACTACTCAATCACTGTTTGAAGAATGATGCTAAGATATATGGTATTGATAATATTGGTGTTTCAGAGCATAGGAAGATTGATATGGGTTTGAATGCTAACAGAAAGCTTCATGAAGAAGAAGAGCTTGAGGTAGCCCTTGAAGAAGTGGGTCAATACTTTAAGCCCTGAATCCATATAAATAAAGGAAAGGAGGCAGCATGAGCCTGGCTATTTGCAGGACGGACACAGAGGACACAGCATTATGGGAATAAATTGTTTATGTTGAGAACATAAGCGCTTGCTACAGAGAACACAAATGTACTTAATATTATTGATATTATTTGAATTAGGTAGTGTTTCTTGTGCCAAAAAGACTATTTTGTTTGCCCTTTCTGACTCCCCTTTTGAAATCTTGACTTTTTACTTTTCTGCAAGTTCTGCATATTAAACATTTTAGTACATGCCCAAGGTATAAGTATATCAGTTCTATTTCAGCTTGTCTCATTGGGAAGAAAATGTTCCTCACTGAAACCTAACTTACTCAGTTATTCAATAGAGGTTATATCCACTTGTTGTTTTTAGGTGAATTCTTAAAAACTTGGAAAAATATAACATTTCTTTGGTATCTTTTAATGCTTTAAGAATTAAAAAAGACCAAATATATACCTATGGCTGATTCATATTGAGGTTTGACAGAAAGCAACAAAATTTTGAAGCAATTATCCTTCAATTAAAAAATAAATTTAAAAAAGACCAAATAGAGGAAATTATAAACCAAAGATGTTTCACAGTTCATATAACAGAAGTTAAAGCCTTTGGTATGCTAAGAATGTTTAACTAGTTATATCTCTTCTGTCAACAGGTGTTCCAGCAGTGGATACTGAAGACCAATTATTTTTTTAACATTTGCAAGTGTTTTGTGTGCAGTGTAAGTATTATTGGGTTTTCTTTAGCATTTCCTATAGCTTGCTACAGAGAACACAAGTGTACTTAATATTATTGATATTATTTGAATTAGGTAGTATTTCTTGTGCCAAAAAGACTATTTTGTTTGCACTTCCTGACTCCCCTTTTGAAATCTTGACTTTTTACTTTTATGTAGCTCTGCATATTAAACATTTTAATAAGTGCTAAATATTGGGTTTAAATTTTAAAAATTGGGTTTAAAAGAAAGGAACAAAACACAGCAGAGTCAAGTATGTATTTTCTTTGGTCCAGCACTTATAGATACCTGAACCTACAACACTCACACTGAGGAAGCTACCTAGAAATCTTTTTTTCTTTCCCTCTTCTGCACACAGCTTCTATTCCTCTTTAACTCTCAGTTTAAACATTACTTCTCAGAAGACTTGCCTGAAACATCATGTTCCCTGTCTTGCCAAAAGCTTGAACAACAAGGAGCCTGTCATGTACTCTAGGCTTATAACTAAAGTATCAATAGTAAATATAATGGATTAAATACTTTACTATTAAATAAATAGTAAATATTATATCTTGTCTTGTAACTGCTGATTTACTTTCTGTGTAGTCCACTGATAATTCATTTTTATATCCTCAGAATCTAGTACATTTCCCAATACATATTAAGTATTTGAAACTGCTCTTAAATAAACGATTGAATAAGTGTTAAGTAAATTTTGCTACACAGCAAAAAAAAAAGAGAGAAACTTCAGACTAATTTATTGGTTCGGGATGTAGTACTATGCTGGTTATAATACAATTGCCTTCTTTGCTTTTAGATTTGAAATACTTTTATGTTACAGATGCTTATCTTGGCATCTCAAATACAAAGATATTTTAAAATGCTTATTATATGTAATACTAAATTCAATAAGCAATAAATTGAGAAATGTACTATATTCTATTTAGAAATTTTCCAAAAGACAAAAAAAATTATATTGACTTCAGTTTCACATTCTTTTCCCTCATATATATTGAAAAATTATTAGCATGAGTCAAGTTAAAGAATAAGACTAAAAAAAACAAGCTTAGATTAAAGCATTGTTTGTGAATTGTATGGACAGGGACTGCATTTTGGATTAAGGACCACCTCCAACAAGTTAATCATGTTTTCAGTCACTAAAGTGTGTTTGGTGGGTTCCCAGACTAATTTCGAAATGTTTGCAGCAATTGGCACTTTGACTAGTACTGTACTTACTGATGTTCTTGCTAGCATGGGATGGTATATCTTAAATTTCTGCCAAGCTGCTAGTTTAAAAACAGTACCTTGTTCTTTTATTTGCACTCCCTAGGCTATGGATCGGAGAAGGCAATGGCAACCCACTCCAGTACTTTTGCCTAGAAAATCCCATGGGCGGAGGAGCCTGGTAAACTGTAGTCCATGGGGTCGCTAGAGTCGGACACGACTGAGTGACTTCACTTTCACTTTTCACTTTCATGCATTGGAGGAGGAGATGGCAACCCACTCCAGTGTTCTTGCCTGGAGAATCCCAGGGATGGGGGAGCCTGGTGGGCTGTTGTCTATGGGGTCACACGGAGTCGGACACAACTAAAGCGACGCAGCAGCTTCAGCAGGCTATGAATAAATTGGGGAATTCATACATTCATTTAATATTTGGACTTCTATGAAACTCTTAAATCATTTGTTCATTTTTCTTCATGTTGTTTGCCTTTTCTTCTCAGTGTATAGGTATTTAATGGTTGTTGGATTGATGACTCTTAGTTGTTGTTTAGACACGAAGTCATGTCCGACTCTTTTGTGACCCCGTAGACTGTAGGCTGCAAGGCTCCTCTGTCCATGGGATTTCCTAGGCAAGAATATTGGAGTGGGTTGCCATTTCCTTGTCCAGGGGATCTTCTCAACCCAGGGATCAAACCTATATCTCCTGAATTGGCAGGTGGGTTCTTTTATCACTGAGCCACCAGGGAAGCCCTATTGACTATCTGCCCCATATTTTGCCAATAGTTTTCTTAATCTATCACATGCCTTTGGACTTTGTTTGTAATATATTTATCAAACACTTTTTTATTCCTTTGTATACAGTCAATTGTGTCTACATTTTGTCTTTATACATTTTGGGTTTATAACCTTTGTAGTATGATTTTCTTCATTCCAAATTTACACTGATAATCTCCTACCTTTTCTTCTAACACAGAAGACCTCAGCAAAACAAATGATTGCCTCAGCATTTAAATAATTTTCTCCTTCAGTTAAAGCAACATCAGCAACAAACTAATCAAATATATTAAAATTAGGACAAATTGAATTTAATTAATAAATTAGGATACACATTTCATAAAAGTATTTACTCAATAAATAAATTGAATTTAATAAATTAAATTCAATTTGTCTTAATTTTAATATATGTGTATATTGTAAAGCATCTTTAATAAGGATATTATATATTTGATTCCTGATAACTGTTTATAACAATTCCCCAAAACAAAATAGCATCTTTTTCTTTAAGTTTACTAAAAAATGACTTCAATAATGTTCAGACTTTCTACCATTCTATTAAATTATTGGTGGTAGTTTAGTCACTAAGTCGTGTCTGACTCTTGCTACACCATGGACTGTAGCTAGGCAGGCTCCTCTGCCCATGGGATTCTCCAGGCAAGAAGACTGGAGTGGTTTGCCATTTCCTTCTCCAGGGAATCTTCCTAACCCAGGAAGATTATTAAGTAGATCAATTCTCAAATGCTAATACATAAATGTCCACAATTAATTTATAGGGAGATAAACAGAGAAGTGCAAATAAATGTGTTACAGAAGAGCTTGTGGGAATTTGTTTAGAAGACCAAGCTTCAATTTCCTATCACCGACTGTTGTGTATAGAAAAGAAAGTTCTAATATTGTAAAGTAATTAGCCTCCAATTAAAATAAAAACATTTATATTTTAAAAAAGAAAATGTAAATATAGTCTCTCTGAGATCTGCCCTTCCGAACTTTCACAAGGTTCATTTTAAACTGAAAGCACCACGGTTACCGCTCTTCTAGATCTCGGCCACAGCTGTTCGCTCAGCTACAATCTGGCACTCTTCCTTCACTTTTCATGTTGTGCTTCTTCGGATTCTTCAAACATTATCTGCTTTAAGCTGACACAGTTGGTGCTAACCATCAAGTACTTAACTAAAAGCTTCTACTTAACTTCTAAAGACTATGGAGAATGTTATTTTCTGCATATTTAAAAAAATTAGTGTATCTGAGGATATTCAGAGCTCACTAAAAGTTGGTTGACATAGCAGAGAATTAGTAGCAATGGATTCTGTTTACATTGATAAGATGCTCACACTTGGTTGGCTGAGGCAGAGATTAGGATTTCAGGGTGTGGTAATGAATTGAGAGCTGTGTTTTAGAACCAAGTGAGCAGTGCTGAGTGAATGTATTTCCAGGTCTTGAAGTTCAGTAAGGTTTAGTATCATAACAGAGAAATCAAACAGCACTAGAGCATCTGCAAGAAGGTTGAGAAAACATTAGGCTGTAAATCCTCCAAAGACTGGAAAAGCTTAACATTTAAGCACTTAAGGTTAGAACGGGTTTCTCAGTTGGCTCAATGGTAAAGAATCCACCTGCCAACACAGGAGACTCATGGGTTCAATCCCTGGGTCAGGAAGATCCACTGGAGGAGGAAATGATAACTCATTCCTGTATTCTTGCCTGGAAAAGTCCCATGGACAGAGGAGCCTGGAGGGCTATCACCCATGGGGTCACAAAGAGTCAGACACCACTGAGTGACTGAGTGCACATGCCTGTATGTGAAATAAGAGTAGAAATTCAATCAAGTTAGTAGAATACTTAAAATAAACCCAAATAAAACTATAATAACAACAATCCTGAGTCCAGATACACTATCGATGATGAAGATCACAAATATAGCTACCAGGCAGAAAGTCAAATATTTAGAGTAATACTGTTCAAAGATAGATAGATAAATGTTCTGTGTTTACAGGGTGGTTGGGGGAGAATGAACCAATAGAGACATGACCTTCCTTAATAATAACTAACCTGTTTGCTTCATCTTAGGAGCAGACAGCAATGGGGATTTTATGTAATTCATGGCGGGGCAGAATCCATTGGGATTCACCAGTCACATTTAAAATGTGACTTCTCTGGAGCCAGAGTAAGGAAGTAGCAATAACTCAATGAACGGTGGAATAAATAGGTGGAGAACAGCTAGGTATTCATCAAATAACTCTGAGAGCAGCTCCTCAGAAAATTATTTTACCTGTAGCAAAAATACATTCGATGGTTCCTGCTTTGATAGAAACATTTCCAGAGAATATCTGATTTAAGGATGATGGGGTAAAGCTGGCATTTCTATTCCTTCCTATTACCCCAAAGCAACAAGAAATACCAAACACAAAATTAACAAATCAATTTTTGTGAAACTAGGAGACAGCTAGACCCACAAAGTAAAAACTAGATGAAAGGGTTGGCAAAGTCTGAGAAGACTGAACAGGAGGGCGTGTGGGAAGAAGAGGAGAAAGTGTATAGCCTCTGCTGGTCTTTAGAACAGCTAGTACTACATGTGGTTCTGGAAGCTAGGGCATTTTGTGGGTTGAAAAATCAAGATCCTTTGTTTACAAAAGCATCTGTTTACAAGATGCTTGCTTGCTCTTATAGTTTAAATTCCTTTGAGCCAAGTTAAGTTTCTGAAAGCAAGAGAGAGGGTTTTTTTTTTTTTTTTTGAGAAATAACACAAGCTATATCTGTGGGATTCTATTTGACAACAGGGGAGAACAAGTCTTGGTATTGTGCAGAGATCCATGGCAGAGGCTACACGGAGACACACAAAACCCTGGTTCATAAGGAAAAAAAAATCTAGCTAGCTGGGAACATAGCTTTAGTCCATGTCCAAATATTTAGTTGTGGCTTATGTGCTTTATAATTTTTTTTATTCTGTGCTTTATAATAATTTTCCTTAATCTAAAGGGAAAAAATAAAATTTCACAATATTCTGGCAACTCACTTACAATTTTGTACAAAGCAAAGGGCAAATGTCTAAAATTATCCTAAATATACCCTGCAGTCTGGTATTTTTCAAAATACAAATACAGGGTCAGGTCAAAATATTCACAATATTATTGAACTTGGATTTTAACCGTAATAAAGAATACACACAAAGGCACACACACATATACTCTTTGTAATACCTATATAGTTAATAATCAAAGGAAATGACTTCTTACCAAGTATCTGTTGTTATTTGTAGAATACAAAGGCAAATTAAATGGGAGAAAGAGGAAAATTCTTCCTTTCTTGGCTCAAGTCTCAGTGATCATGTCTCCATTCATACATATATAATGAGTGCCTATTCCAGTGGTCATGTGTGGATGTGAGAGTGGGACTGTGAAGAAAGCTGAGCACCGAAGAATTGATGCTTTTGAACTGTGGTGTTGGAGAAGACTCTTGAGAATCCCTTGGACTGCAAGGAGGTCCAATCAGTCCATCCTAAAGGAGATCAGTCCTGGGTGTTCTTTGGAAGGACTGATGCTGAAACTGAAATTCCAATACTTTGGCCACCTCATGTGAAGAGTTGACTCATTGGAAAAGACCCTGATGCTTAGAGGGATTGGGGGCAGGAGGAGAAGGGGACGACAGAGGATGAGATGGCTGGATGGCATCACCGACTTGATGGACGTGAGTCTGAGTGAACTCCGGAGTTGGTGATGGACAGGGAGGCCTGCCGTGCTATGATTCATGGGGTCGCAAAGAGCTGGACACGACTGAGTGACTGAACTGAACTGATTCTTCACATGTTTGAAGAAAGAAAAGAATACGATGTCATCCTTGGCTTCAAGTAGTTCACAACTTGAGAAATTAATGGTGCTTGCACACGTATACATTATTAAAAGCATGCTATTTAAATGTCAATATTAGATCTCTCACACAGTGGTATAAGAGAAGGGATCAAGATTTACTTGTATATTTAAACTCCATGCTCTTCATTCGAGGGAGTTTAAAAAAATGCTATTCTTTAAAAAATGCTATTTTAGTAAAGGGAATTAGAATGACCATGTTTTGTTGAAGCTAAGGTGCCATTTGTTTGCTGTAAGAGGTACTGCAATGTCAGAGATACTAAAGTGTGAGGGGGAAAAGTGCATCTTCCAAATACAGCATTAAGGCTCTTAAACATCTGCTACACTTTCCAATGTTGGGGCAGTGCCCAGCCCATAGTGGGCCCTCAGAGCATTTGTTGACTGAATGAGAGTATCTGCTTTCCAATCCTATCCTATCCACACTGAACTATACACAGCCTTCAAATGTACCGGAGTTGTCAGTATTTAGTCACTCAACCTGTAAGAGATGAAGGACCAGCTGAAACTTCTTGACACAGTGCTTAGACAAGAAACCCAATATTGTTGAATAAGAAATATCTTGTTATATATAGATTTTCCTTTAAGTAGACACATGTATTTGCTGAATGTGTTTTAAAGAGATGAATAATAATAAAACAACCAAGTTCTCATTTCATAAGTAAATTTTTGATAATGCAAGTTATTTCTGTGGCTTCCTATTGTCTTGAGGTATCATCTGATTTAATACTCTCTATCAAGTATATGGTTCAGGAGGACATAAATAATATATATTACTAGAACTAGTAAAAGAAAGACAAATTTGTATTTTTAAAATGTCAAAAAAATGGGAAAATTATATTAAATCTAAGTAATGCTCAAAATTCTCTAAGCCAGGCTTCAGCAATACATGAACTGTGAACCTCCAGATGTTCAAGCTGGTTTTAGAAAAAGCAGAGGAACCAGAGATCAAATTGCCAACATCTGCTAGATCACTGAAAAAGCAGGAAAGTTCCAGAAAAATGTCTATTTCTGCTTTATTGACTATGCCAAAGCCTTTGACTGTGTGGATCACAATAAACTGTGGAAAATTCTGAAAGAGATGGGAATACTAGACCACCTGACCTGCCTCTTGAGAAACCTATATGCTGGTCAGGAAGCAACAGTTAGAACTCTACATGGAACAACAGACTGGTTCCAAATAAGAAAAGGAGTATGTCAAGGCTGTATATTGTCACCCTGCTTATTTAACTTCTATGCAGAGTACATCATGAGAAACGCTGGACTGGGAGAAGCACAAGCTGGAATCAAGATTGCCGGGAGAAATATCAATAACCTCAGATGTGCAAATGATACCACCCATATGGCAGCAAGTGAAGAGGAACTAAAAAGCTTCTTGATGAAAATGAAAGAGGAGAGTGACAAAGTTGGCTTAAAGCTTAACATTCAGTAAACTAAGATCATGGCATCTGGTCCCATCACTTCATAGGAAATAGATGGGGAAACAGTGAAAACAGTGTCAGACTTTATTTTCTGGGGCTCCAAAATCACTGCAGATGGTGATTGCAGCCATGAAATTAAAAGACGCTTACTCCTTGGAAGGAAAGTTATGACCAACCTAGATAGCATATTCAAAAGCAGAGACATTACTTTGCCAACAAAGGTCCATCTAGTCAAGGCTATGGTTTTTCCAGCAGTCATGTATGGATGTGAGAGTTGGACTGTGAAGAAAGCTGAGTGCCAAAGAATTTATGCTTTTGAACTGTGGTGTTGGAGAAGACTCTTGAGAGTCCCTTGGACTGCAAGGAGATCCAACCAGTCCATTCTGAAGGAGATCAGTCCTGGGTGTTCTTTGGAAGGAATGATGCTAAAGTTGAAACTCCAATACTTTGGCCACCTTATGCGAAGAGTTGACTCACTGGAAAAGATTCTGATGCTGGGAGGGATTGGGGGCAGGAGGAGAAGGGGACGACAGAGGATGAGATGGCTGGATGGTATCACCGACTCGATGGACGTGAGTTTGAGTGAACTCTGGGAGTTGGTGATGGACAGGGAGGCCTGCCGTGCTACGATTCATGGGGTTGCAAAGAGTCGGACTCAACTGAGCGACTGAACTGAAACTGAAACATTTTGTAGTTGAATTTACTTAAAAACCTTAGTAGATGAATTTTCATTTATTTCACTTGAAGGTCAAATTGTTCAATAGCACTACTTAATTACTTAAACTGAAAGCCTAGTGATAACCTTCCTGCAACAGCTTAAAATTTTGGATAACTAATAATGCATTAAAACAAGTGGCTTTCTATAATTTACACATTCATCTCATTATGAAAATAAATATTTTAAAAAATGAAGTGGGTTTAATGTTGATACCAAAGACAGTTTTCCATATGATTTTACTTGCATAGCTTTATTTTTCTCCCCAAATCTAAAGTACCTAAACAAAGAAATATCTGTAATAATTTGCTTGACTACAGCAGACAGAATCACATGACTATGAATTAATAAATTGGTTGTCTTCCACTTCATAATGAGTGTATGGGCATTCCAACAAAATGTCAATTGTTAATAATATGTCTTTCAGTTTTAGCATATAATATTTGGATGTTTATGCATTAAAATTATGCAGGAGGACTAAATGGAACAAGTAAGAAAGACAAACATTATTTTTAAAGATGAAGAAACCTAAAAAATTATATTGGTTGTGATTTTGTTTCAAAACAAGTTTATTTGTAACAGAGCTAAGGTCAATCTCATTACTCGTAATTTGGGAAGAATCAACTCTTTCTAGTTTCTACTAATTGCTTTGTCATATAGAGACACAAAGGTCAATAAAAATTAAAAGCTTGGTTATCACTGTGGAGGACTGGAAAACAGTAAAAGGCAAAGTTCCTCTTTGGAAGACACTTGTACATGGGGAATGATACAAATAACAAATGACATTTTCTACAGCATACATTATCAGTTTTGACTGGAATACTCTTGTGAATGAATTTGGAAAGGCAGAAATTAATATTCTATCACTGGAGAAATTGAGATTAAGAGAGGTTCTGATTTGCATAAGGTCAAAGTATTCAATGTTATTGTTTGACTAAACTCAGAACATTTACCCCATAATAAGTTACTCAAAAAACATTTTAAGCCATGATAGAGGAAGTCTAAACAGTAATATCTCAGTTCTTGAAACTTGTGAAAATTATAATGTCAAATATCAGAAATGAACAGAAGGTAATTTGAGGGAACTGGTGGAGTTGAAATTTAATATCTGTCTTTTGGCTTCTTTAGAAAGAACTGAGAGTTATGTGCCGTAGTCAGAGAGATGGGCATCAAAATATCCCTTTCATAACTGATATCTTACAGTTGGCCCCATCTTCAAATGTATCCAGAGTTCACCCACTTTTTACCACCTCATCTGCTACTTCTCTAATCTGAGCCATAAGCATTGCTTGTCTGTGCTGTTGTAATAGCCTCCTACCTGGTCTCCCTGCCTGTCCTTTTCTCCCTTGCTGAACACTGCAGCAAGAGCAAGCCTTTTTTTTATTTTATTTCAAGCCTTTTAAAATGCCATCAGTGGCTTCCTTTCTCATTTAAGAGTAAAAGCACAAGTGAAAAAGTGCAGGTGTTAGTCTCTCAGTCTTGTCTGACTCTTTGTGAGCCCACCAGGCTCCTCTGTCCATGGAATTCTCCAGGCAAGAATACCAGAGTGGGTAGCCATTCCCTTCAGCAGAGGATCTTATAGGCCCAGGGATTGAACCCAGGTCTCCTGCATTGCAGGCAGGTTCTTTATTGTCTGATCCCCCAGGGAAGCCCAGAGTAAAAGTACAACAGCCATACAATGTCCTATTACCTTTCTATCATTTCCTTATTCACTTTGTTCAATCAACTTGGCCTTCTAGACCATTCATGATATTTGTATTTGCTGTTAAAGTATCTGGAATACTTCAGTTATCCATATAACTTGATCTGTCACTTTGGGATATTCATTCAACAGTCACCTTTCAAGAGAGGCCTTCTCTGTTGCCCTATCTGACATTGTAGTCCTGCTTCCTCCTATTTCCATGCTTTTTCTTCTTAGCATTCACTACCATTTAATAAGATATCTATTTCACTACTTTATCTTGCTCATTATGATTCTCCCACTTAAGTGAAATTACATGAGGGTGGAAAATTTTAGCTGTTTTATTCAGTGCTGTGTTCTAGAGCCTTGAGCAGTGCCTGCCATGTAAAAGCTGTCCAATATATATCAATTGACAAAAAAAAATAAAATTTAATGGAGAGTCATTCAGATCAGATCAGATCAGTCACTCAGTCGTGTCTGATTCTTTGTGACCCCATGAATCACAGCACGCCAGGCCTCCCTGTCCAACACCAACTCCCAGAGTTCACTCAGACTCACATCCATCAAGTCAGTGATGCCATCCAGCCATCTCATCCTCTGTCGTCCCCTTCTCCTCCTGCCCCCAATCCCTCCCAGCATCAGTCTTTTCCAGTGAGTCAACTCTTCGCATGAGGTGGCCAAAGTACTGGAGTTTCAGCTTTAGCATCAGTCCTTCCAAGAAATCCCAGGGCTGATCTCCTTCAGAATGGACTGGTTGGATCTCCTTGCAGTCCAAGGGACTCTCAAGAGTCTGCTCCAACACCACAGTTCAAAAGCATCAATTCTTCGGTGCTCAGCCTTCTTAGTAGTCCAACTCTCACATCCATACATGACCACAGGAAAAACCATAGCCTTGACTAGACAGACCTTTGTTGGCAAAGTAATGTCTCTGCTTTTGAATATGCTATCTAGGTTGGTCATAACTTTCCTTCCAAGGAGGAAGTGTCTTTTAATTTCATGGCTGTAGTCACCATCTGCAGTGATTTTAGAGCCCCAAAAAATTATGTCTGACACTGTTTCCACTGTTTCCCCATCTATTTCCCATGAAGTGATGGGACCGGATGCCATGATCTTAGTTTTCTGAATGTTGAGCTTTAAGCCAACTTTTTCACTCTCCACTTTCACTTTCATCAAGAGGCTTTTGAGTTCCTCTTCACTTTCTGCCATAAGGGTGGTGTCATCTGCATATCTGAGGTGACTGATATTTCTCCCAGCAACAGGGAGAATCATTAAAGCTGTATAAATACAAGAGTACATGGGAGAAAGAATGAGATGAAAGCTGCAAAATAATTGAGGATTCTAACCTACTATACGGAGAAGGCAACGGCAACCCACTCCAGTACTCTTGCCTGGAGAATCCCATTGACAGAAGAGCCTGGTAGGCTGCAGTCCATGGGGTCGCTAAGAGTCAGATATGACTGAGCGACTTCACTTTCACTTTTCACTTTCATGCATTGGAGAAGGAAATGGCAACCCACTCCAGTGTTCTTGCCTTGAGAATCCCAGGGACGGCGGTGCCTGGTGGGCTGCCGTCTATGGGGTCGCACAGAGTCGGACAGGACTGAAGCGACTTAGCAGCAGCAGCAACCTACTATATGTGACGAATGGCATTACTGGTGTCCCACTATTATGCAGAAAATTCCTAATGTCATGTAACACATCTTATAGTCAAACAATTCTCCCAAATTCTCAACATGGTCACTAAACCTTCACCATGTAGCTGACTTTAGTGCCATTGGTGATTGTCTCAGCTTTTTTTTCCCTAAAGAAAATAATAGCTTATAACATGAACTGAACACTGTGTAATACATTAATCACTTGACATATATTTTCTCAATTAATTCAATATCACCCTATTTTTCCAAATAGAGAAACAGGCTTGGAAGAAGCTCAACAACTTTCCTAAGTGATGTGACTGGGATTTGGATCCAAAGTATTTTTCTTCAGAGACTCAGCTTATATAATAATATTATTCTGTCTCCTAATAGAGGCCATCTGGTGTGACTTCCAAGTATTTCCTGATAATCTCTCCTGTCCTTCTTTCTTGATATCTTAGCAGAAATATTATTCCTTCTGTTTTAGGCTAATACACCACTCATATTTTAGAAGCCTATTCTTCTAATTATTTATGTTACCATGAACCTTCAAGTCCCCTCTGTACACTGATGCCTTTTAAGCAAAATACAGACCAAAATGTCTCCCATCTAAAAAATGAAAAAAAATAAACAATAAAAACAAAAGAAAATAAATGTAAACAAAAACTTTGGTTTCATCATGTATCTATACACTCTGCATCTTTCTGCAGTTACAGCTTTTATTCTCTGCTTTCTTATATTTTTAAAAAAGTTTTCTTTTTAAAATTTTATTGGAATATAATTGCTTTATAATGTTGTATTAGTTTCCACTGTATAGCAAAGTGTTTCCTTTTACATCAAGCATGAACTATATATCTCCCCTTGTCATTCACATTTCCTTATTAATTCACATTTATTTAGCCTGACTTTCATGGTGGCTCAGACGGTAAAGCGTCTGCCTACAATGAGGGAGACTCAGGTTCGATCCTTGGGTCAGGAGCATCCCCTGGAGAAGGAAATGGCACCCCACTCCAATACTCTTGCCTGGAAAATCCCATGGACAGAGGAGCCCGGTAGGCTACAGTCTACAGGGTCACAAAGAGTTGGACACGACTGAGCGACTTCACTTTCATGCCCAAACTTCTGCTGAAAAGATTTGTGCTTCCTAATTATAAATTATGTCATTCTTTTTTTTTTTTTCCTGTACCACTTGCTACTGCTAAAGCATCTCTTGTTTGAGAACTTATCTTCCCTTTTATCCTATGATGTCAGTCTCACCTAGTCCTTTTTCTCCCTTTTTTTTTAACAGCTTATTATTCACTATTCCAGGGCTTCTCTTCCACCACTTGCCCCATTCACAGTGTTCAATCCTCAGCTTGAAACTGCATTCATCCTCTCTAATCCTCTTTGGTATTCTCTGTGCCACACTCATAGTTTTAAGTTCAAATTTTATGACTTCTATTTATGACTTCAAATTTTATGACTCAAATTTATGTCTTCAATATCCCTCACTCAGACCTTTCCCTCCGGCCCACATCTATATTTCTCTTTGCCTATTGGACATCATAAACTAGATAGCAACAGACATCTCAAAATCAGCGTTAACAATAAACACATGACCTAGCCTGTCACCTTTCTTCCAGTCAAAAAAGTTACTCTTCCCCTGTTTTTCCTGAACCAGAGAATGTCCACCTTTCACATTCAATTTTGCAACTCAGAAATAAAAGATTCACAAGGGACACTCCTCCTTATTCATATCCACAATAAGTTCATCCTAAAATACAATCCTGCCTTGCAAATTTTTATATTCTCAAATTCCATTTTTTCCTCCATTTTTAAAAATTGTGGTAAATACACATAGCATAAAATTTACCATCTTAACCCTTCTAAATGTACAGCTCAGTGGTATTAAAAACACTCACATGGTGGCATTAAATATATTCACCAATCCTCCCCATGACTCTTTTATCTTATTTTGACTTCCTCTTAATGCTATTGACAATGCTTAATTAAAGCACAAGTTATTTCTTAATTGACTTATGACAATACCCAAGACCTCCTTACTGGTCTGCTTAATTTTCATTTAGGTCTCTTCTGAATGAAATTTATTTCATTTTATCTATTATTTCTATTTATCTCTTTATTTCAATTTAGGTGTCAGTAAATTTTCCAGAAATTAACATCATTCCTCCATACTTACTCTTGATTGTTTTCTATCTAATCTTTAGGATAAGGTCCACATACCCTAATTGGCCAGGTAAGGCCAGCTTATTTAGGTGATTCCTACTTACCCCTGTAGCTTTATTTTTCATTACCTTGCTACCTCTATCCAATGTAAACAGCATAGAACCCAGACAAGAACATGTACACATTTTATATTCCAGTCACACTGAAATGAAATAGGTTATCTGATGCATCAGAATATCTTTGCTGCATATATTTCTGATAGGCCAGAATACTGGAGTGGGTAGCCTTTCCCATCTCCAGGAGATTTTCCCAACCCAGGGATTGAACCCAGATCTCCCGCGCTGCAGGCGTATTCTTTACCATCTGAGCCACAAGGGAAGCCCATATTTCTATTTGGCTTGCTTCAAATCCTGAATGCACAAATACATGCACACAATCCAAAGATAGAAATTTGCTATTATAAATTCCCAGTTTGCTATGCAGCTTTCCTCTTTGCCCTAGAAAAAGTATTTATATTCATGCTAGCCTGATTTTCATTACAACTTGATGTTGCTGCTGCTGCTAAGTCGCTTTAGTCGTGTCCGACTCTGTGCGACCCCATGGATGGCAGCCCACCAGGCTCCCCTGTCCCTGGGATTCTCCAGGCAAGAACACTGGAGTGGGTTGCCATTTCCTTCTCCAATGCATGAAAGTGAAAAGTGAAAGTGAAGTCGCTCAGTCGTGTCCGACTCCCAGCAACCCCATGGACTGCAGCCTACCAGGCTCCTCCATCCATGGGATTTTCCAGGCAAGAGTACTGGAGTGGGGTGCCATTGCCTTTTCCACAACTTGATGTTAGGGATATGCAAATAATAATGGAACTGTGTTGTTTCTACAATCCCCTTTTCTCTGATAATCCTTTTATTTGTGGCTGCACTGGGTCTTCATTCCTGCACATGGGTTTTCTCTAGTTGTGGCAAGCCGGGGCTGTTCTCTAGTTGCAGCACAGGCTTCTCATTGTGGTGGCTTTTCATGTTGCAGAGCACAGGCTTTAGGCATGTGGGCTTCAGTAGTTGTGGCACAGGGGCTTGGCTGCCCCTCAGCATGTGGAATCTACCCAATTCAGGGGTGGAATCTGTGCCCCCTGCATTAGAAGGTGGATTCTTAACTACTGGACCACCAGGTAAGTCCCCTGATAATCTTAACCTATGTTTTCCCCTCACCTCTTGTGCTTTAGAATGTCAGCTAACTTTGCAACGGATACTTCAATTTCAGACTTCTCCTAATATCATAAATCTCTCTATGACTGATTCACCACACTATCCTTGCTTGTCAGTAATGGGAGGAGAGGACTTATTGAGTAACTGAAGCGAGGACATTTTGAGTGATTGTCCTCTACTTCCACAGAAACTATGATACTAATTCAAACTAATAAACAGTAGGGGACACCAGGATCAGAAACAAGAGATGACTCATGTGTTACCTCACCACAAATTCATCAGCCTTTGATTTCTCTTTCTTGTCTAAGCTTCAGAAGGGCCGCAAAGACCTTAAATACCCTGCAGCAATGTCAAGGAGAAGGCAAGATCTGACAGACTGCTAAGTCTTTCTTTTCTTCTTCTTTTTTTTTTAACGCACACACGGTGTTCTCTTGCAACAAGAATCATACTAGTTAAATGTAAATTTGAGTTCTCAATTAAGAAACAGACAATAGTATTTGCATTTGCTTCTGGTAAATCCGAAAGAGGAAAAGTTAATTCACTTGATGGTTAGAAGTTGTTGTTGCTGTTGGTGTTCAGTTGCTCAGTCATGTCCAGTTCTTTGCGATGTCATGGACTGCAGCATGCCAGGGTTCCCTGTCCTTCACCACTTTGCTCAAACTCATGTCCATTGAGTTGGTGATGTCATCTAACCATCTCATTCTCTGTTGTCTCCTTCTCCTCCTGCCTTCAATCTTTCTGAGCATCAGGTTAGAGGTCAGTATAAGTCAAATTGATTCCTTGCCATGGATCATGAACAGATAGACACACCCTCTTTCTCCAGATCTACTTGGATAGACTTCTTTCCAAAGAAGTTCAGGTTATATATCATGATTTTCAGACACCATTCCCTGATTCTCCCATCTGAATTAGAAGACATCTTTCTGTGATTCCTTTGTATATCCCTAAATAACATTTAATACACTGAGCCATAATTATTCATCAACTTAACTTTTATCCCTATTCCAACAGAATATGAAAAGGGGAATGAGTTTTATTTAACTTGCGTTACCAGGGGCAAGCAGTTTATAACTGTACACTGGGCACGACGTGTAGTTAGTAATGTTAGTAAAATTAAAAAGAGAATGATGCAGGAAAATGGGAAGGTAAAGGAGTGGAAAGGAAGGACAGGAAAAAAAGTGAAGGGGAAGGAATTTAGGAAAATGGACCTAATTCATTGAGCATACAGTAACTCTCAAGTTTCTAAGCCACCTTTACAGCTAAATTCATGACTATTGTGATATCCGGATGTACCAAAAATTACTCTACTGAGCAAGGACGAGCTTTTCATTCTGCTCTCATTGACAGTGGTGGTAGTCATTACTTACCTCTCTGTGATAGCACAATGAAGCAATAATTGCAATTTCAAAAAAGTCTTTAAGTAGATATTAGATGTCATACCATAACTCCACCAAAGCAACTGTCATGGTCAATTAGGTGAATAATCATTGCTTTAAAATGTCATTAAATAGTTTTAATGATGGGCATTAATAGCTCCTTTGGAGCTGTTAGTTGGATCAATAATTCATATTTTAAAAATAGTGAAAGTACATATTTTTACATTAGATTATTAGGGTCTCCTCAGTCAATATCTTCTGAAGAGATAGATTTACATAGTTAGCAGTTTTATAAGTAATTCAATATATTTCTATGTCAATTAAATAGATTATGCTAATTAAAATTAAACAGCTCATTCCCTCTAAATCTCTCTGATTATGGAGATAACAAGTATGAAGAAACTGAAGAAGAAGAAAATTCCTATTATACTTTATAAATAATTTTAATATTTAAATATTTTAAACAATCATAAGAAATCACAATATTGCTTGGTTTTAGTCAATATTTCTTTAAGTAAATCTTTTTAAGTCTCTGATGGAAAATGATAATCACTGAAAGGGAAAAGTTATTTTTTATAGGAATTTTCAAATATATTTTTAGCTTTATATCATTTCATATTGAAATTCAATAATATGATTTTTGTGAATAAGAAAAGGGATCAAATTAGAGTCAAATAATTGGGAACAATTCTTAAAGAGCTGCAAAATCCCTTTATCTCCATCTTATCTAGTTCCCATTGGTTTACATATTTTATTCTGGGTTTTTTCTATTGTATTTCTAAGAATTATAGTCTTTTTGCATTCAGCAAACATTTATTGATCAATTACTACATGGAATATTATGCAAATATTTTTTATTTAAAGCTTATATACTCAACCAGTCTAATAACTCAAAATGTTCATTTTTATCTTTTAAGCTTTTCAATTGAGGAAATTTTGATTGGGAAGCTTTAAATGACACTCTTATTACCATTTAGAAGGTGATACTAGGCAGAACTTGGTCTTCTGACCCCAGGTTAAGTGTTTTCTTACTAGTCCAAAGCTGCCCAGAATTACCCTTTCAATACACCAGAGACTTTGACAAACTACTGTGAATCACTACCAAGTGGATGATTTGGAACTCAGCATTACCCCAAATTCCCTTTTCTTTTCCATTTGAACAAAACATTAATACAAAAGGGAGACTTTTCAACTATATTGCAATCTTAACAAAGCCTATTTAAAGTCTCTTGTTTATTCTTCCACCCAAATGTCCTCATTGCCTAGTTTTCTTTTCTCCTTAAATTTACCATTCTTGTCATGATGTAAACGTTTACCTGTGTTTTCTCTCTGTTTCTCCTCTTTCTTTCCCCCTTCCTGACCCTCTTTTTCTGTCTCTTCCTTCTTTCCCTTCTGATCATGTATACACTGTTTCTCTTTCTCCTTTGCTTTTGTTCTTTCTTCTCACTTTCCTCTTCTCTTCTCCACATCTCATTCTAATTGTCTGAGAATCTCATGATTCATTTTTCACTCCTACATAGAGCAACAATCAGTTCAGCCTTATCTTTTATTCCCAAATGTCAACACTCAAATTTTCAAGGGCATTAAAAACACAAAAGAACATTCCATTTAAAAGAATCAGACATCTAAGAACCTAAGAAAGCAGTTTAGTGGTACTCTTCCTTTACTGAAATAATCCTGGGGTGGTTAAGAACTAAATGAACAACAAACAGAGAGAGAGAGGGACAGGTTTCCCCAAGGAAGATATTATTGAATTAAATCCTTCCATTCATATTACTTAACGTTGGTGAATGTATCAAGAAATGTTAGTGACAATGCAAACTAGAATATTTCTTGAGCTGACTGTTTATGTATCTACAATTTTAAAACTTATGTATTTTTGGCCAGCCAGAGTTGAATTTTCGTCCTATGTTTTAAGAAAATTATCAAATACACATTATCTAGAAAATCAGTGGAACATTGCTTATAAGCAAAATTGGAAGGGTTATTAATAAATAAATAAATAAAAATAAATAAATAAACAAAATAAATATTAATAAATAAAAATAAAAATGAATAATTTATTTATTATGTAACAGTTATGTTACATTATGATATAATCTAACAGAATGTGGTACATTATTACAGTAAAAAATATATTTATATGTTTCAATATGAAATATATAAGGGATTTATTTCCAGAAGTCTTTTTAAATCATGATCATAGACAGTAACTATAGTATGGTCTATTTCCATTGTAATATCAAGATAATTAAGGACTGTATTATGACAGAGCAGGAAAATAAATATACTCATAGAGCAAAGAGACTATGTGTGTTTTCCCATGCAGTAATAAAGAACAGCCTTTGATCCTCCTTATCGATAAAGATTTGGAAGAGTGCATTGACCAGATCAATAGCTACACACTGCATACCTCATTATTCTCTCCAGTGAAGATACCTCATTTTGCATGGTAACTGTGATTCGGGCTACCACTTGGCAAAATTTATGGAGCTCAACATCATCTGCCACTATCTATTTAATTTTTGCAGAGCCCAACAAATGTATTGATTGAAGATGTAGTGGATACCACCACCCCTAAATCTTTTATGGTGGCATTTATTCCCATACTTCCTTTTGGGATGTATTGTAGCTTCTGATTTATAATATTGATGAGTTAAGGAAGTTTCAGGGACTTCATACTTCTTTTCAGGTCAGAGTTACTTCATTTACAGTTACGATGGGGTAAGAGAATACTAAGAGGAACCCAGGTGGATCACTTATATTCCTTTCCATGCTCATTTTGTAGAAACAGTATTATTCCTCCTACTGGTTAGGATAAATTACTCCCCCAAAGATAACGACTTCTCTTGGTTCCTAGACACAGTTCAGTTCACTTTAGTCACTCAGTCGTGTCCGACTCTTTGTGACCCCATGGACCGCAGCATGCCAGGCCTCCCTGTCCATCACCACTCCTGGAGTTTACCCAAACTCATGTCCATTGAGTCCGTGATGCCATTCAATCATCTCATCCTCTGTCATCCCCTCTCCTCCTGCCTTCAATCTTTCCCAGCATCAGGATCTTTTCAAATGAGTTCAGTTCTTTGCATCAGGTGGCCAAAGTATTGGAGTTAGACACAGGGAATACAAAATATTCTGGTGGCCACCATAGCTTATAGTTCAGTGGGAACTTTATTGTGTCCACATGCAAGATGGCACCACTTATAGAAACAAGGATCACTACTCCTGCAGAGCCCAGGGTTGTGGGAATGGTAAACATCAAGGTTAAATCACTTGATACCATGGTAATGGTCTTACTTTCATACTTTCTTTGCTATGAAGAATATGTCCTGTTTGGGTGTTGTGATGTATCAGTTCAGTTCAGTTCAGTCATTCAGTCGTGTTCAACTCTTTGCAACCCCATGAATCGCAGGCCTCCCTGTCCATCACCAACTGCTGGAGTTCACTCAAACTCACGTCCATCGAGTCAGTGATGCCATCCAGCCATCTCATCTTCTGTCATCCCCTTCTCCTCCTGCCCCCAATCCCTCCCAGCATCAGAGTCTTTTCCAATGAGTCAACTCTTTGCATGAGGTGGCCAAAGTATTGGAGTTTCAGCTTCAGCATCAGTCCTTCCAATGAACACCCAGGACTGATCTCCTTTAGGATGGACTAGTTGGACCTCCTGCAGTCCAAGGGACTCTCAAGAGTCTTCTCCAACACTTTCCTTCCAAGGAGTAAGCATTTTTATTTCATGGCTGCAATCACCATCTGCAGTGATTTTGGAGCCCCCCAAAATAAAGTCCAACACTGTTTCTACTGTTTCTCCATCTATTTGCTATGAAGTGATGGGACCAGATGCCATGATCTTCGTTTTCTGAATGTTGAGCTTTAAGCCAACTTTTTGACTCTCCTCTTTCACTCTGTATCAGTTCAGTTCAGTTCAGTCGCTCAGTCATGTCCGACTCTTTGTGACCCCATGAATTGCAGCACGCCAGGCCTCCCTGTCCATCACCACCTCCCGGAATTCACTCAGACTCACGTCCATCGAGTCAGTGATGCCATCCAGCCATCTCATCCTCTGTCGTCCCCTTCTCCTCCTGCCCCCAATCCCTCCCAGCATCAGAATCTTTTCCAATGAGTCAACTCTTCGCATGAGGTGGCCAAAGTACTGGAGTTTCAGCTGCAGCATCAGTCCTTCCAAAGAAATCCCAGGGCTGATCTCCTTCAGAACGGACTGGTTGGATCTCCTTGCAGTCCAAGGGACTCTCAAGAATATTCTCCAACACCACAGTTCAAAAGCATCAATTTTTCGGTGCTCAGCCTTCTTCACAGTCCAACTCTCACATCCATACATGACCACAGGAAAAACCATAGCCTTGACTAGACAGACCTTTGTTGGCAAAGTAATGTCTGTTTTTGAATATGCTATCTAGGTTGGTCATAACTTTTCTTCCAAGGAGTAAGCATCATTAATTTCATGGCTGCATATAGGACTACTTAATTGTGGATTAAGCATTCCATAAGACCTCAGACAGTGTTGTTGGTTAAGACTCTGAGGGCAGGAAAAGCAAGCACACACTTGGAATTGGTAACTGTCTTCATGAGGATGAACTTCTGACCCTTCCAAATAGAAGAGAAACAATTTAATCTACCTGCTGCCATAACAAAGGCTGAGTGATGGTTTCTGTTCTTGGTAGGCTGGACAGTTAGAAGCAGCAGCATTAGACAGATCTAGGAATGTTGGAGCGGAGAAGGCAATGGCACCCCACTCCAGTACTCTTGCCTGGAAAATCCATGGATGGAGGAGCCTGGTATGCTGCAGTCCAAGGGGTCGCTAACAGTGAGACTGAGCGACTTCACTTTCACTTTCATGCATTGGAGAAGGAAATGGCAACCCACTCCAGTGTTCTTGACTGTAGAATCCCAGGGACAGGGGAGCCTGGTGGGCTGCAGTCCATGGGGTCGCACAGAGTTGGACACGACTGACGCGACTTAGCAGCAGCAGCAGGAATCTTGGAGTCCTTCCTGTTGGGCCCATATAGCCCATATATCTATATATTATGCCATTTCTGGGGTGCTTATGATGAAAGCAGTCTGATCTTTTCTTTTTTTTTTTTTTTTGGTGTTTAGTGTATATTCCATGATGCCTGCTTTCTGGTTTTATAGAAATCTTTACATGCTTTGCCAGTTCTTGTTTGTCTTTTCTTTTTCTCTACTAGCCTTCTTTATCACTGATCTTTCAGTCTTCTCTCAAGTGCCTCTCAGATAGCCATGTATCACTGGCCACTTCCCAAGAGTATATATTCTCACTCACATTATTCTTCTACTCTGTCTTTCACATGTGTGAATGCTAAGAGGGTTTAGTGAGTATCTTGCAATGAAGCATTCTGGAGCCTCAGGACAGAAACCCAGAGTTCCAGGGATGGAGCTAAGGAAAGGAACTTCATGATTTGATCTGATCAGATCCTGCCAAAGTTCACAGAACTTGTAATTTCTCCAGTAGCTGGAATGAAATGTGGGGTTGTGAGTGTATGAAGTAGTACACAAGAAGTGTCCTGACAAATCACATTGAACAGCCAATACCAAACGTAAACTGAAGTCTTATAATGCAAATGGGTGGGCTACAGTCCATAGGGTCACAAAGAGTTGGACACGACTGAAGCGACTTTGCACTGGAGCATAAGGCAAATGCCTTTCTGAACAATTATAACTTTTTCCATTATTAACCAAACTTAAAATTAATGGCCATGCCTAGTTTAGTTTGCTGAGAATAATGCTCTGTTAATGAAATCTAGATAAGATGCTAAGTGAGAAAATGAGAGCAGTGTACATATGAAAAGAGCATATGCTGGGGGGAGAAAACAAGTAATGGCCTTCATCAATATGAAGATCATTTTGCTTGATTTATCTGTCACTGATTGTGGCCACCATTTTTTTATGGCTTTTGTGTTTTTTTGTGTATGGTTGTTTTTTGTGTAAGGTTGGTATGGAGATTTGATGTTAAAACAGATACAAAATCTTTGAAAGAGTTAGAATTGCAATTCAAGTTTTTATCCTGGGAGCATTTATTTTTTTTAATGTAGCTGTTAAAAAGAAATGGATGAGGTCTCCAAGAATTAGTTAATTCATAAACTAACCCTTAAACAGCCAAGAGTGGCTTGCATTTCCACCTTATTCAGAGAGTCATCTAATCAATGTGAGAATGTCAAGGTTTTCAGAAAGTTTGAGGTGATTGGTCTTGACAATGACTTCCAGACTTGCCACATTGTAAATGGGATCATATAAGTGAAATGACAGTTTTTGCTGGGTTTGGAGAAAATCTTTCCATTATTTTGCTCTGCCTAGGGATGTCATAATTCCCATATCATTTAGGTCACAGTGCTTAACATAAATTCAGTTAATTAATTGTGATTGGTTGGGACTTGAGCATTCACTAGAATTTGCATTTTCTTGGCATTTAGAAGACAGTATCAGTATTGGTTCCTTGGGCCTTGTAAAGAGAGAAGAAATACCTCAGAGGTCCTCAGAGTTTCATGTATGTTCACCTAAACTGGTTCTACGTATATGTCCCTTTATCAAGCAAGTTTTCTAGTCAAAATACTGTCAGAGATTTTTTTATGGTGTATTTGAAAGAAAATAGTGCTCCATGAAGATGATAACAAGTGTTTCTCTGAGAAAAGCACATGTGCATGAATGGTCCTTTAGGGGACTGGACAGATTCAGAGTTTGATACCATTGCCTCTTTGTATGAACAGCTTACAGAAATTTGGCACAACTACAGAAAGAAAACGTGATTGGGCTGACCTCTATGAAGTGACATTTATTAGTGGTACGGCTTTATACAATGCAGCATTATTGGTGCTGCACTGAGCCAGTTCACAGGTAACTATGTTCCATCCAAAAACTGGTGTGAGGTAGAGGCAGTTGCTACGTGTGGGCTTCAAGAAGTAGGGATCTGTCCTGTATCCTGCTTGTTTGGTCTCTTAGATTTTATACCATCATTGGAAACCTAGATCATGTGGTTATTCAATTTATTAAAAAATTATAAATAATATAGTTTACTGGAATACACTTTGCATTTTGTGAGGAAATACGCTTTAAATAGGCAAGGTTGCATTTGCTGTAGATTCAAGCCCTCATTGCTTTTCTCTGCTCTTTTGTACATGTACCATGCAGAACCTAACAACACGAAAGAACAGTGAGCAGTTAGGTACAAATAATCTTTGTGTTTTACAGTACATTTATGTACATGCTTTTGTTGAAATTTTCCTATAAACAAGACAGAGTTCAGTACTTTGTGTCATTACAGAGTCCATTATCCTCTCAAATACTGAGCATGGAACTAATTTTCTTTTATCAGGTGGGCCAGTTGTGAAACAAATGATGTCATTAGATCCATTGGTTTAGATGCATTTGATGAGTAATAAGAAGGCGTTAAATTGAGTTCAATGGGAAGATTACTAGGAAGGTTGACTCTTTGTTGTGACCTGGAGGTTGCTTGCTTTTAGTCACCTTGTTCTGGCAGAGTAGTGTAAAGGCCTCTATTTCTGTAGAGTAAAATATTCATACTTAAGTAGTGCCAGAGACTTCTAGAAAGACATTTCTTTTGTTAGCCATTCAATACTCCAAATAAACAGCATTTGCAACTAAATCTTTATAAGAATAAAGAAATTTTAGAAAAGCAGCTGTTTATTTTCCTCTACATATTATTTTATTCAATGGTGTTTTAAAAAGAGCATTAAACTCATCTACTGCTTTAAGTATATTTCTCCAAATATTTTGGGTTAGGAAAAAAAGATAGGTTTTAACAAGAATTATATATTTTTAAATTCACACAGGGATTATTAAATATGAAAGTGAATTAGTTTCATTCAATTTAGTTATGTATTAGAAGTAGCTTTGGGAGATGAGAAAAATGTATTAGTGTCATTAATTTTACTCCTTAATAATGTTTGATTGATACTCATGTGATAATAATGAAAGTTCTAAGTATACATTAAATGTTATCCTCGAAGGATCCAGGAAAAATTAACCATGAAGTCCTCCTGATGTTTTTGGAAGGCCACTGATGTTCTGCAGCTTCCCTGGTGGCTCAGATGATAAAGAATCCAGCTGCAATGCAGGAGACCTGGGATCAATCCCTGTGTCAGGAAGATCCCCTGGAGAAGGGAAAAGCTACCCACTCCACTATTCTGGCCTGGAAAATTCCGTGGACAGAGGAGCTTGGCAGGCTAGTCCATGGGGTCACAAAGAGTCAGACACGACTGAGTGACTTTCACTTTCACTGATGTTCTGAGTTTTTAACTTTATTAGAAATTGATCTTTAAAGAGAAATTGCTAGATATAGATTATTTTGTAACAAACAGTCAAAATCAGTCATAAGAGACCTAATAACATTGTAATTATTTATTAAAAACTAGAACTCAAAACTATTAGTAGCTTGATGTGAAAAGTATTAGGAATTTAGCGTGTGTCAGGGGAGTGATATGCCAGTTATCAGTGAATTGCCTCTCAGCTCTCAATTTAACCTTCATCACCCTGCTTCTGGTTCGGATTTCTCTCTGGTACGCTGGCCCAATGTTAAGCAATGCCAGTTGAGGCAGCATGAGGGACACAACATGAGGAAGCGAGTTCTACTCTTTCTGCTGCGATCTTCTTCCTACTGGTTCCTGTGCTGCTAGACTGGCATGCAGAGCAGCCAGTGGAAGAGGCATCTCTGGGCAAGCCTTCCTGCAGGTTCCTCAGGCCCTGTATCTGGTTTCCTGGTCACCATCCTGCTGCTGCTGCTAAGTCACTTCAGTTGTGTCCGACTCTGTGCGACCCCATAGACAGCAGCCCACCCGGCTCTCCCGTCCCTGGGATTCTCCAGGCAAGAACACTGGAGTGGGTTGCCATTTCCTTCTCCAAAGCATGAAAGTGAAAAGTGAAAGTGAAGTCTCTCAGTCGTGTCTGACTCCTAGATTTCCCGTGGACTGCAGCCTACCAGGCTCCTCCATCCATGGGACCTTCCTGGCAAGAGTACTGGAGTGGGGTGCCAATGCCTTCTCCGTTCACCATCCTGCACGTGCATTTTTCCTGAGTTCCTCAGGATGCCCTCCCCTACCTTCTTCCTCAAGGTGATTTCCAGGAGTTCCAGGGGTGCCCCACATAACTTTCTGATAACTTCAGCATCTTTTCCTTCCCACCTTGGCAGGAAGTTTTAGCAAATTCTGTGGGAGTCCAACAAGCTCCCTAGTGAATTTAATGAACTTTAATTTAATGAAATTTAGTGAACTTCATTAACATTATTGGGAAGTTCTCCAACTCCTAGGTTCAGATCAGTGACTATGGACTAGCTCTGGTGCTGGGGAATGCCATGAATTTTTCCAAACTCCAGCGTGCTTCAATTGCACTTTCAAAACAACAACCAAACTCCAACCTGGGAAGGGGCCCATCTCCAAGTTTGTTTTACTCTTGGTACTCTTTCTTAGCTCTAGTGTATTCTTTAGAGTTTTCTTCTTATCCCCTTGAGTAGCTAATTACCTATAAGTAGTTTATATTTCTTCATATAAAACTTCTGCTGTTCAAATTACTGTGTGGTTTTTGCCTCTTGATTAAACCCTGACTGATAAGAGGTTTAAAGAGAATTTAGTGGTAATTATGGTAGTTTACTGAAAGCTTCACTAAGGATATGATTTAATCATTTTGTTTGAAGAATTTTTCTATTTCTTAGTGGAAAGGTACTATTTGGAAATATGACTGCACTTTTAAATGCTTTTAAAAACTAGGGGGAGCTAGATATATTTCAACCAGTAAACTTGGTTATTTTTCCAAATTTGCTGGCATACTGAGTGCAGCGCTTTCATAGCATCATCTTTTAGGATTTCAAAGAGCTCAGCTGGAATTCCATCTTTTCCACTAGCTTTGATCATAGTAATGCTTCCTAAGGCACTTGACTTTGCACACCAGATGAGTGATCACACCATCATGGTTATCTGTGTCATTAAGATCTTTTTTGTATATTTCTTCTCTATATTCTTGCCACCTCTTCTTAATATCTTCTGCTTCTCCTAGGTCCATACCATTTCTGTTCTTTATTGTGCTCATCTTTGCATGAAATGTTCCCTTGGTATCTCTAATTTTCTTGAAGTGATCCCTAGTCTTTTCCATTCTATTTTTCTCCTCTATTCCTTTGCATTGATCAATGAGGAAGGCTTTCTTATTTCCTTACTATTTTTTGGAACTCTGCATTCAGATGGGTATATCTTTCTTTTTCTTCTTTGCCTTTAGCTTCTCTTCTTTTCTCAGGCCTTTCTCTTGTAAGGCCTACCCAGATAAGCATTTTGTCTGTTTGCCTTTCTTTTTGGGGGGTGGTCTTGATCACTGCCTCCTGTACAATGTCACGAACCTCCACCCATAGTTCTTCTGGCACTCTATCAGATATAATCCCTTGAATCTATTTGTAACTTCCACTGTATTATTATAAGGGATTTGATTAAGATCATACCTGAATGGTCTAGTGGTTTTCCCTACTTTCTTCAGTTTAACTTTGAATTTTTAGTTAGAACCAAACATGGATCAATGGACTGGTTCCAAATTGGGAAAGGAGTGCATCAAGGCTTTATACTGTCACCCTATTTATTTAACTTATATGTAGAGTACATCATGTGAAATGCCAGGCTGGATGAAGCATAAGCTGGAATTAAGATTTCTGGGCGAAATATCAATAACCTCAGATATGCAGATAACACCACCCTTATGGCAGAAAGCAAAGAGGAACTAAAGAGCCTCTTGATGAAAGTCAAAGAGGAGAGTGAAAAAGTTGGCTTAAAATTCAATATTCAGGAAACTAAGGTCATGGCATCCAGTCCCATCACTTCATGCCAAATAGATGGGGAAACAGTGACCAGATTTATTTTCTTGGGCTCCAAAATTTCTTCAGATGATGATTGCAGACATGAAATTAAAAGACGCTTGTTGCTTGGAAGAAAAGCTATGACTACCCTCGACAGCATATTAAAAAGCAGAAACATTACTTTGCCAACAAAGGTCCATCTAGTCAAAGCTATGGGTTTTCCAGTAGTCATTTATGGATGTGAGAGTTCGACCATAAAAAAGCTGAGCATTGAAGAATTGATGCTTTTGAACTGTGATGTTGGAGAAGACTCCTGAGAGTCCTTTGAACTGCAAGGAAATCAAACCAGTCAATCTTAAAGGAAATCAGTCCTGAATATTCATTGGAAGGACTGATGCTGAAGCTGACGCAACAATACTTTGGCCACCTGATGCAAGGAGCTGACTCACTGGAAAAGATCCTGATGCTGGGAAAGATTGAAGAGAAGGGGACAACAGAAGATGAGATGGTTGGATGGTATTACCGACTTGATGGACATGAATTTGAGTAAGCTCTGGGAGTTGGTGATGTATGGGGAAGCCTGGTGTGCTGCAGTCCATGGGGTTGCAAAGATTCGGACACGACCGAGCAACAGAACTGGCTGAAATTTGGTGATTTTACCATGATTGAAATCTTCTTTTCTTGTGTTCACACTATTCATTACTGTATTTTCCTGTTTTCTGCTTCTAATATTTAATGTAAATCTTGTTTATATTTTGATTACTTTGTATATATAAGTATCACTTGCCTTTAAATGTAACAAATACTCTGCAATAAATGCATTTTTCTCCTGAAAGGAAAACATATTTGTATTTCCAGAAGTATATTCTTGATACTGTTAAAAAAATACCCCTAACGTATATACTTTGAAAACCTGAGGCTTTTTATATGCAATTATGCTGAAAAGTTTTTCCTAATTTGCAGTCACTTTCTCATTTAATATTAAAATTTTCTGATAAAACAAAATGTGAGTGGTTCTCATAGTTCATTTTAATAATACTTATTTTGTTAAATGTCCAATGATCTAAATTCTAAATAATAAAATGGGAATAAAGATAGGCTGAACATCTGCTTACTGTAATCCAAAATTAATTCTGAACACATGTGCATTATGTAGAGAAATTGGTTAAATGATGACTGCTTTGTTGGTCTCCTTTCTCTACTGTATTTTATTTTCACGTATCTCTGATCCAGGTAAATGAACTATAGTTACAATAACATTAGGTCATGTCTGCACCCACATGAAGCTGCAGATGTCACACTGCCCATATCACAACATTCAGGGTCTATCTATTATATTTTCAGTTTTTTCATGTTCTTTTTCAAACCAAAGTGTTTGATCTTATTGGTGCTCCCCTCGCTATCTTATCTTCCCACTTATCAGCCTGGTTTTGACTCCTCATCTCAGCCTTAGGTTGAAGTTTTTTTCCAAAAATTTGATTGTTTTTTGACTAGTAGGTTATCTCAGAAATAATCTTTCATACTCTGCAACCTACAGTCTAGACCTGATGCCACCCTTGTGGCTGGGACTTGTCTTAGAGTTCTAGCTGAACAAGAAGGGGTGGTTGGCCAGGAGGCTTTGTCTTACAATACTTAAAAATCATGAAACCATGCAAACCAAACAAATGTCAAGGTACTTGAATAAATCACTAAATTATCCAACTGTGTTTTGTGTCTCTTTGAAAAAATCTAAAAGCATGTTTCAAACACGTAGGGTATACACACACACACACACACACACACACACATTCTTTCTTTTTCTCCCTCTTTCCCTCCCCCAAACTCAAAGATATGCGCACTCACAAATGTACTCTCCCATATTTGCACATGCACACACCAACTTAAACTCATAGACAGTCGCTGATAACATAAATGTCTAGAATCATAACTTTTCTGTGCTTCTTGCTTGAGAGAGTTGAGTTTTGAAGCCAGGCACTTTGAGCCTTGAAGTGGTCATAGATTTTGGCCTGTGGGTATATTGAAGGCCAAAAGTCAAAGAGCAGGAACAGGGCTGAATTGTTCTTCTATGTCCATGGTTCTCACCCCTGGTTGCACCTTAATGTCACCTGGAGAGCTTTAAAAAGTTAATATCTGGACCCAATTCTAGACCAATTAAAATAGATTCTCCAGTGGCAGGGCCTGGATATTAGAAGTGTTTTACTTAAGGGCTCTCCAGGTACTAATAATTTTCAGCCAGCATTGAAGTCCACTGCTTACTCTCCTATAATTTTCATTCCATTGCCTCCGGTTTTAACTTCAGCCAGGCCTGCAGCAGCAGCAACCATCTTATGTGCTGTTATACAGCTAATTTTGCCACTGCCTTCCTACTTGCTAGCAATTGTTCAGCAAATATCATTGAGCACATACATATGAGCACTTCCATGTTTGTGGCTTTTAGGACACAGAGGTGAGTGAAACAGCAAAAACTCTGTCTCCCTCAGCAGTGGGAGAAGGCAGACAATAAATACATAAACGAGTACACACATAATGTGCAGGTGGCAATAACTGCTATGAAGGAAAATCAAGCAAGATAAGGAAGTGGAATGATGGGGACAAAAAGTGGGTGTACTATTTTTTACATAGAATGTCATGGGTGGTGTCTTCATAAGATTATATTCAACAAAGAGCTCAAAGAAGTGCCTGTGGATCTTGTTGTTTTGGGAAAGAGCATTGTAGACAAAGAGAACCAGAAAATTAAAAGATCCTGAGTGTATACACTGCTGTATTTAAAATGGGTAATCAAAAAGGACCTACTGTATAACACAGAGAACTCTGCTCAGTATTACATAACAACCTAAACGGGAAATGAGTTTGCAAAAAATAGATACATGCATATGCAGAACTGAATCACTTTGTTGTATACCTAAAACTAACACAGCAGTGTTAATCAACTATATTCTAATATAAAAGTTAAAAAAAGATCCTTAGGGAACATATTATTTTTAAGGGGTGTTCAGTAAAAAAGTTTAAGTGTTAATTCCACCGAAAATGTAGGGTATCTCTGTAGAAAAGTGTGCCAATTGCATTTTCTTCTTATTATTAACTTTATTGATGTATAATTTACATTATTAAAATAAAGATATATTAAGTGCATACTTTGATAAATTTTGATAGCTGTGTATACCCGCTCAATCATTACCAAAATAAATGCATAGAAATTTCTCTTTATCCATTTTAACTCATATTACTTCCCCCCCGCCACCCTAGGCCAGGCTTCCCTGTCCATCACTGTCTGCTGGAGTTTGCTCAAATTCATGTCCATTAAGTTGGTGATGCTATCTAACCGTCTCATCCTCTGCCACTACCTTCTCCTTCTACTTTTGCTCTTTCCTAGCCTTGGGGTCTTTTTCAATGAGTTGGCTCCTCGAATCATATGGCCAAATTATTGAAGCTTCAACATCAGTCCTTCCAATGAATATTGAGGGTTGATTTCCTTTAGGGTTGACTGGTTTGATCTCCTGGCTGTCCAAGGGACTCTCAAGAGTCTTCTCCAGCACCACAATTCAAAGCATCAGTTCTTCAGTGCTCAGCCTTCTTTACGGTCCAACTCTCACATCTGAACATGACTACTGGAAAAACCATAGCTTTGATTAGATGGAACTTTGTTGGCAAACTGATGTCTGTGCTTTATAATACGATGTCTAGGTTTGTCATTTTTCTTCAAGGAGCAAGAATCTTTTAATTTCATGGGTGCAGTTATTGTCTACAGTGATTTTGGAGCCTCAGAAAATAAAGTCTGTCACTGTTTTCATGTTTTCCCCATCTATTTGCCATGAAGTGGTGGGATCGAGAGCCATGATCTTAGTTTTTGAATGCTGAAATGCCAATGGGTAGATGGGTATCCCAGGAGGCCCTAGTGGTAAAGAACCAGCCTGCCAATGCAGGAGACATAAGAGACAAAGGTTTGTTTCCTAGGTTGTGAAGCTCCCCTGGAGGAGGGCATGGCAACCCACCCCAGTATTCTTGCCTGGAAAATTCCATGGACAGAGGAGCCTGGCAGGCTACGGTCAATAGGGTCACACAGAGTCAGACATGACTAAAGTGACTTAGCATGCATGCACAGATGGCTAAAAGACATGTTGAAAGCAATGACACCTATTTTTCCATATGGAGTTAATTGTGATGCTAATACACATGCACATATAGCCTAACTTACTTCATGCAATTCACATGTAAGTGCTACATAAGACTCAGAGGATTGTCATTATTAATAATAGCTTATTTAACTTTTGCTGCTAGCCCAAAGGGTGAATAGTGACCAGATTTACTCTCACACCCAAAAACAGCTAAAAAAAATTGGAGACTAATATATGAAACAACTATTTTCAGATATTGGCAGTCTTCCTGAGTTGAGGAGATTGAGTTGAGAGTTCAGTAAGGCCAAGGTAGTTGGAATTCACACAGCAGAGTACAGTGTTTCATAGAGAAAGAGAAAAAAGAGAACACATTTTAGAGATCTTCAGAGTCTCCCTAGAGTCTCCAGCTGAGCACTGATCATATGTCAGAAAAAAATTCAAAGGCTGGAAAAAGAACCACCTTGAAAGGAACAGAGTGCAACCCCTACAAACTCACATATGGCTAGGCCTAGCTGTGTTCCCACCTGCCAGAGGATAAAAGCTTGAAATCCAGGTACATTATGTAGAGTACTCAGAATGGTATCACCTCAGTAGTGAAGTAAAAAATCATCTCTAGACCAAAGACTGCTCTGGTTCTACCTAATAAAACTGAAAAATTGTTTCTAAGTAGCATAAACTGTATCTTAGAAAACAGTTTAAGAATTTATAAAAATACAAAATTTCCAGACTTGATAAGTTAAAAAAAAATTCAATCAAATAGTATAAGGCATGAAAAGAAGCAGTAAGATACAACCCATAATGTGGATAAAAATCAATCAATGGGAAGAGACCCAGAAGTGACACTGATTATAATATTAACAGACATGGGCATTAACACAGTATTATAATATTTTCCATATGTTTCAAAAAGTAGGGGAAAGATTAATTTCATTGAGCAGAACATGAATGATATATGTATATATTTGAAAGACCAATGTTGAACATCTAGAAATGAAAATTGCAATGTCCGGAATGAAAACTATACTGGAGAAGAACAATACCAAAGAAGTTAGTAGCCTACTGGACACTGCAGAAGATAGGTTTGTTTGGAAAATTTGCAACAGAAACTATCCAAAATGAAATAGGAATTGGAAAAATAAAGGAACGTTCCGTGCTCTAGATAGTACTTTAAGCGTTTTACATACAGTAACTCATCTAACGGAGAAGGCAATGGCACCCCACTCCAGTACTCTTGCCTGGAAAATCCCATGGATGGAAGAGCCTGGTAGGCTGCACTCCATGGGGTCGCCGAGTCGGACACGACTGAGGGACTTCACTTTCACTTTTCACTTTCATGCATTGGAGAAGGAACTGGCAACCCACTCCAGTGTTCTTGCCTGGAGAATCCCAGGGATGGGGGAGTCTGGTGGGCTGCCCTCTGTGGGGTCACACAGAGTCGGACACGACTGAAGCGACTTAACAGCAGCAGCAGCAACTCATCTAATCCTAGTAAAATACCAAGAGAACACTATTATTTTCCTCATATTATACATAAACACAATGCAGAGAGAAATTAATCCATCATACAATTCTTACAATTCACATGGTAACTAAATGCCTAAGCCAGTGTCAGAACATACACAAGTTGGTGAGAAAACGTGTAATCTCACAACATGAAGGCAGAATCAGTCAAGGAAGAGCTGGTCTTAAAATAGAAAGTAGAGTTCTGGATGCTTCATTTAAATTTCAAAGCCAGTGGGAGTATCTAAGCTCAGTGCAGGATGGTACTGTGGGTTTGGTTTGGGTTTAACAAAGAGCAGCTCTCAGAACTGTGTTCTGGGTGGATTCCTCAGTAGCATATTTCATTTACTAATTCTCTTGACTATGCAAGTATAATATTCCTAATTACTTTTAAACCAATAAATAGCTTTATTTTTATTTCTATGATTTTTATGGTTTGTCAATTCTACTTCCTATTGGTCTGTATTGTTATGATTTTATTTCTCATTTTTAATGTCATTTTTTATGATTATCAGTGCTTCTTTATCCCTATCACTTTTTGAAATTAAATGTCTTCAAAAGAATAATTGTAACATATGAAGAAATAACAACAACAATGGTAACATCTAAATACCCCATACTCACTAACATTCATCAGATATTCTTCACTTTGGAAGGCAAAGACCTATATTAGGCATAGGACTGTTACACTATGGCTATGTACATGCTTATATATGTCCTGGTATGCATATGCATGAGCTCTTATAGGGTATATGCCTAAAAGTCAACTTGCTTGGCATATGGTAAGTGTATCTTCAACTTATATAGACAATATTAGAAGGTCTTTCAAAGTTGTTGATCAAATAACATTCCCTGAGCATTGTCACAATTCCAGTTAGTCCACATTCTCCACAAAGCTTAACATTTTTATGCTTTTCATTTTTTCCCATTTTGTGAGTGTGAAATGGTGTATGATTATGCTCTTTTTTTTTTTCCGCAAGTTGTCTCTTCTTACCTTTGCATTCCTTGAGGCTAGAACAATTTTCCCCAAAGTCAGTTGGCAGTCATCAGGTATATATTTGTTGAATGGATAAATGAAGTTCAGGATTCAGTCTGTCTGATTAAGAGAATGGTAATGTCTATGCCCCAACCAGTAACACTGAAGAAGCTGAAGTTGAATGGTTCTTTGAAGACCTACAAGACCTTTTAGAACTAACACCCAAAAAGATGTCCTTTTCATTATAGGGGACTGGAATGCAAAAGTAGGAAGTCAAGAAACACCTGGAGTAACAGGCAAATTTGGCCTTGGAATACGGAATGAAGCAGGCCAAAGACTAATAGAGTTTTGCCAAGAAAATGCACTGGTCATAGCAAACACCATCTTTCAACAACACAAGAGAAGACTCTACACATGGACATCACCAGATGGTCAACACCAAAATCAGACTGATTATGTTCTTTGCAGCCAAAGATGGAGAAGCTCTATATAGTCAATAAAAACAAGACCGGGAACTGACTGTGGCTCAGATCAGGAAATCCTTATTACCAAATTCAGACTTAAATTGAAGAAAGTAGGGAAAACCACTAGACCATTCAGGTATGACCTAAATCAAATCCCTTATGATTATACAGTGGAAGTGAGAAATAGATTTAAGGGCCTAGATCTGATAGATAGAGTGCCTGATGAACTATGGAATGAGGTTCATGACATTCTACAGGAGACAGGAATCAAGACCATCTCCATGGAGAAGAAATGCAGAAAAGCAAAATGGCTGTCTGGGGAGGCCTTACAAATAGCTGTGAAAAGAAGAGAAGTGAAAAGCAAAGGAGAAAGAAAAAATATAAGCATCTGAATGCAGAATTCCAAAGAATAGCAAGAAGAGATAAGAAAGCCTTCCTCAGTGATGAATGCAAAGAAATAGAGGAAAACAACAGAATGGGAAAGACTAGAGATCTCTTCAAAAAAATTAGAGATACCAAAGGAATATTTCATGCAAAGATGGGCTCAATAAAGGACAGAAATGGTTTGGACCTAACAGAAGCAGAAGATATTAAGAAGAGGTGGCAAGAATACACAGAAGAACTGTACAAAAAAGATCTTCACAACCCAGATAATCACAATGATGTGATCACTGACCTAGAGCCAGACATCCTGGAATGTGAAGTCCAGTGGGCCTTAGAAAGCATCACTATGAACAAAGCTAGTGGAGGTGATGGAATTCCAGTTGAGCTCTTTCAAATCCTGAAAGATGATGCTGTGAAAGTGCTGCACTCAATATGCCAGCAAATTTGGAAAGCTCAGCAGTGGCCACAGGACGGGAAAAGGTCAGTTTTCATTAAAATCCCAAAGAAAGGCAATGCCAAAGAATGCTCAAACTACCGCACAATTGCACTCATCTCACATGCTAGTAAAGTAATGCAAAAATTCTCCAAGCCAGGCTTCAGCAATATGTGAACCGTGAACTTCCAGATGTTCAAGCTGGTTTTAGAAAAGGCAGAGGAACCAAAGATCAAATTGCCAACATCCGCTGGATCATGGAAAAAGCAAGAGAGTTCCAGAAAAACATCTATTTCTGCTTTATTGACTGTGCCAAAGCCTTTGACTGTGTGGATCACAATAAACTGTGGAAAATTCTGCAAGAGATGGGAATACCAGACCACCTGACTGGCCTCTTGAGAAATCTGTATGCAGGTCAGGAAGCAACAGTTAGAAATGGACATGGAACAACAGACTGGTTCCAAATAGGAAAAGGAGTCCGTCAAGGCTGTATATTGTCACCCTGCTTATTTAACTTCTCTGTAGAGTACATCATGAGAAATGCTGGACTGGAAGAAACACAAGCTGGAATCAAGATTGCTGGGAGAAATATCAATAACCTCAGATATGCAGATGACACCACCCTGATGGCAGAAAGTGAAGAGGAACTAAAAAGCCTCTTGATGAAAGTGAAAGTGGAGAGTGAACAAGTTGGCTTAAAGCTCAACATTCAGAAAACTAAGATCATGGCATCTGGTTCCATCACTTCATGGGAAATAGATGGGAAAACAGTGGAAACAATGGAAACAGTGTCAGACTTTATTTTTTGGGGCTCCAAAATCACTGCAGATGGTGACTGCAGCCATGAAATTAAAAGACGCTTACTCCTTGGAAGGAAAGTTATGACCAACCTAGACAGCATATTCAAAAGCAGAGACATGACTTTGCCAACAAAGGTCCGTCTAGTCAAGGCTATGGTTTTTCTTGTAGTCATGTATGGATGTGAGAGTTGGACTGTGAAGAAGGCTGAGCAATGAAGAATTGATGCTTCTGAACTGTGTTGTTGCAGAAGACTCTTGAGAGTCCCTTGGACTGCAAGGAGATCCAACCAGTCCATTCTGAAGGAGATCAGCCCTGGGATTTCTTTGGAGGAAATGATGCTGAAGCTGAAATTCCTGTACTTTGGCCACCTCATGCGAAGAGTTGACTTATTGGAAAAGATTCTGATGCTGGGAGGGATTGGGGGCAGGAGGAGAAGGGGACAACAAAGGATGAGATGGCTGGATGGTATCACTGACTTGATGGACGTGAGTCTGGGTGAACTTCGGGAGTTTGTGATGGACAGGGAGGCCTGGCGGGCTGCGATTCATGGGGTCGCAAAGAGTCGGACACGACTGAGCGACTGAACTGAACTGAATGCTGTTAACAGAAATGAAAGGAAAAGGGAGGGAAATAGGATGTGATCATTTCTCTGAAGGTCAGGTAAGATTTTAAAAATGAAATAAAAAGAAAAGTAGATTGTCAGTTGAAAGACAGTGGCCACGTCTATCGAAAAAATGCCCTATATATTACTGCAATCTCCTTTTTGTATTATTGACTCATAAAATTCAGTCCAGTAAGTAAGGATAAAATTATTTGCTATGACTTATTTTTTTTAAGACTAATTGTCTTTTTCATAATAAATGAAGAAAATCATTGTCTTACTTAAATATTTTTAAATTTGGCAAGAAAGTATAAGTAAATTATGTGTGTCTTTTTAGCCATCACTGATATTAAGTCATTGAATTTTTTTATGATTAAGACTGCATGCTGAGATAAATGAGTCATTTGTAAGAAACCTGTCCTGATGATGAATCACCCATTATTTCAAAGAGAAGATGTAAGCATTGTTAATGCTTCAATGTAAGAAATGTTTCACAGTTAAAAAAGGAAATCCCTTTAAAATTATCAATAGCAAACACAAACAAAAACCTTAGGCTATAATAAGCTGATCTAATCATTATGGCTTATAAGCAAAGCCGAGTTTTATGTTCACCAGTGGATTAATAAAGCTTCTGCAACTGGATGTTTTAATTAATATATTTCAACTGACTATGTGATGAACTCGATGTTCAATGAATATTTGCTCAGACTTTCCCTTTAATTTGGTTATGCCTGTCTAAGCCTATCAGCATTTCAGCATGTCATTTAAATTATCATTTCACACAGCTACCTCTTTTTTTATTATGGAAATAATGGCTTAAGAGTAATTTGATAATATAATTTTCAAATTTGGGAAGAAGGATTCTCCAAACATATGGTATGTATTTTTGTACAATCTTGATCCAAAATTGTAATCCCTTTTCATATTTAGGCAAGAGCTAAAGTCCTATACAGAGTGATGTTTGTGTTTGGCACAAACAATGACAAGCATTTATTCCACTAGAAGATATACCTAAATTTGAGAAATAAAAACAAACAAACAAACAAGCAAACAAAAAACGCTCATAAAGTTCTTAAATAGTTGTATCTGTCCATTTGTGTAGTTGCACAGCTGGCTTATTAGACTCATTAGGTGTTGGAAAAGTGAATCTGAATTTCAGAGGATAAACCATAGGGTTGGCAAAATAATGGAAAAAGAAAGTATGGAAAGGGGAAAAAAAAACTGCCAGTATTCATACTATCATCACTTTGTCACACACTTTCTCATTTACTTTTTAATATGTCTCTTATGAATTTACTAGTTTCTATTGTGTTCAAAGTTTTCTGTGCGACATTGTTACAGGTTAAAGTGTGTCTACCCATAATTCATATGTAGGAGTCCAAACCTCCAATAGCTTAGAATGTGACCTTGTATAGAACTACATCGCTGTAGATATAATTCATCAAATTAAGAGGAAGACATACTGGAGTACAGTGGGCCCATATTTCAATATGGCTGGTGTCCTTATAAAGTGGGGGAGATTAGGACACAGACACATACACAGGGAGGATGCTGCGTGCAGACTGGAGTTAATAACCACAAGCCAAGGAACAACCAGAAGCTGGGAAAGAGATCTGGAACAGATCCTTCCCTTGCACTTCAGAGGCAGCATAACCCCGCAGACACCTTGATTTCAGACTTGTGGCTTCCAGAATCACGAGAGAATTAAGCACAACAAATCCAATGTTTTGTGCTTTGTTATGGCAGCCCTAGGAAACTAATACAGGTGGCTTTTTGACATGGAAGTAAGGTCAACCAAAGCCAGTAGATCCAAGTATATACACAAGATGGAACTTCGTTTTCATCTGTGCTGAGATGAATGAGGGAAGGGCAAAATATGGAGACTATGGGGTTAAGTTAACAAGAAATCAATTTACCTAATAAAAGCTAGCAGTGTTAATTAAGGGGAAAAAACAGTTAAATGGAGAGTTAAAAATATTCATAAATGCCCTGAATATTTTATTTTAACCTGAAACATATAAATATATATTTCTGGTTTTTTGATGCATAGCAAAGACTTTTATTTTTCACTGATTGAAATTCAACATCATTCTTTTGGCATAAACCACACCCATAAGGCATTATCTAAGGTTTCCAGTTTGAATATATTTAACATAGAATAAGGCTATGTGCATATATAATCATACTGAGTGAATAATTCTGGATGTTTATGACCTTTTTTCCCTCAGTCTTTTAAAGCTGGCAGCCAATAGCAATGTTTTAAAATATAAATCCCATTTATCAAGTCTTTTCATATTATTCAAATTAGTTTTCACAGAAATAACAGTTTTTTTCCTTTCACACTCATATCATATTGATTTACATAATAATAAATTACTTTATGCAATGACACTGACAAGTCCAACTGATAGAAACAGATTGGAAGCCAGTGCTATTGATTTACTAGTAGAAGAAGTAAATAATACTGCTAGGAAGTAGTCTAACAGCGGTGAGATTTCAGTATCCTCTGGACACCAGCCTTCAGAGAGGGAACAAATGCCTGGAAAGTTGAGTTAGTAGAGATTTATCAAAAGAGTTTCCACTGGTACTTAAAAAAGGCAGAGGTGTAAGAGAAGAGGACGTTGGTGAGCAGAAGTGCTGAACAAAATTGATAATCAACTCACAAGTTTGAATTAAGTACATACTATGTTCTATGCATTGGAGTTACATGAGGGAAGGAAAAAAAGTCCCTATTCTCAAGAAGCTTATATTCTTAATAAACATATTACTATATAATTAATAGAGGTGTGATGAAGACTGAGAAGAAAATTAAGCCAGAGTAGAGAAAGAAAAAAATCAATGTTTTTAGATGTTTGTTAATGAGGGTCTTTCTGATAAGGTGAGTTTTAAGTAGAGACGTTAATAAAATAATGGGGTTACCAATGAGGATATCTGGAACATAGTCTTTCCAGGCAGAGCCTGGAATTACTTGGCATTAATCATAGACGAGTAAGGAGACTACTTGGGACAAAGGAAAGTAAACAAGGTGCAGAATGAGAGGAAATTGAAGCAGTGATCACAGGCTGGGGATGAGGGTGGAGGATGAAGATGGTGAGATTCCTTTTAAGGAAGATGTTAATTCATTGAAGGGATTTTAGCAGACAGCAAAATGTTCTACTGTATTTCAAAAGGATCATTCTATTGGCTGTGTGGAAAGTAAAGCAGAGATGAGAGCTAGCAATAGCAGAATTGGTATTTCCAAACTAGATGCTGTTGATCCCAGATCATGCCATTTTGTTTCTTATTCAGTTCACAACCATCTTTAAGCTTCTCTGCTCCTTTCCTAGAATCCTCCACACTGGCTTTATGTTGTTTTGTGCTTAGTCTCTCAGTCGTGCTTGACTCTTTGCGACCCCGTGGACTGTAGCCTGCCAGGCTCCTCTGTCCATGGGGATTCTCCAGGGAAGAATACTAAAGTGGGTTGCCAAGACCTCCTCCAGGGAATCTTCTCAACCCAGGGATCGAGCCCAGGTCTCTGGCACTGCATGTGGATTCTTTACTGACTGAGCCACCAGGAAAGCCCAAACTGGCTTTAATTCCAATGAATCCCATGTCATTACATAATCTTCTCCATCTCTCCCATTGTTGATTACATCAACCTGAAATTCATTTCTGCTTCCTCCTTCTCTCTTTCACTGCCCACATCCAATCAGCCACTAAGTCTCTTCTGTCCGTTTCTACTCTTGCAAACTGCTCTAAACTTATCAGACCTCATGGCCCAACATCCATCTAACTCTAATATATTTCTGCCTCAGCTGCCACCCTTATGGCAGAAAGTGAAGAGGAACTAAAAAGCTTGATGAAATTGAAAGAGGAAAGTGAAAAATTTGGCTTAAAGCTAAACATTCAGAAAACTAAGATCATGGCATCTGGTCCCATCACTTCATAGCAAATAGATGGGGTAACAGTGGAAACAATGTCAGACTTTATTTTTTGGGGGCTCCAAAATCACTGCAGATGGTGATTGCAGCCATGAAATTAAAAGATGCTTACTCCTTGGAAGGAAAGTTATGACCAACCTAGATAGCATATTCGAAAGCAGAAACATTACTTTGCCAACAAAGATCCGTCTAGTCAAGGCTATGATTTTTCCAGTGGTCATGTATGGATGTGAGAGTTGGACTGTGAAGAGAGCTGAGCGCTGAAGAATTGATGCTTTTGAACTGTGGTGTTGGAGAAGACTCTTGAGAGTCCCTTGGACTGAAAGGAGATCCAGTCAGTCCATTCTAAAGGAGATCAGTCCTGGGTGTTCATTGGAAGGACTGATGCTAAAGCTTAAACTCCAATACTTTGGCCACCTCATGCGAAGAGTTGACTCATTGGAAAAGACTCTGATCCTGGGAGGGATTGGGGGCAGGAGGAGAAGGGGACGACAGAGGATGAGATGGCTGGATGGCATCACCGACTCGATGGACATGGGTTTGGGTGGACTCTGGGAGTTGGTGATGGACAGGGAGGCATGGTGTGCTGTGATTCATGGGGTTGCAAAGAGTAGGACAGGACTGAGCGACTAAACTGAATCCAGTACTCTCCTGTGACAACAATGACTAGGGTACAACCTTAGGGGCGTAGTAGCACGCACCAAGTAAAAGATGTCAAAGATTCACACTGAACACTATTATAGTTAGCATAATTTTATTCTCACATTTGTATATGTTTGTGCATGCCTGCTAAGAAAGGCTATTCAGACAATGCCCTAAGATCATTTAGAAAACAATTCAAGGCTGATTGGGAGATAAAATGACTCAATCATTTTAAAGAGACAGACTTAATAAGTTCAATTTATTTAAGCACAATTTATTTTATAATTTTTTTAAACTTTGCAAGTTCAAAATGATAAAAAGCAGCAGTTTAATTTTATTGCCATGTCTCTTATCATTTCAGAAGGAAAAATATCTAGGCCAAATCTAAATTTAAGAAATATGTAAGCGATTCTAACTTGTCCCATAGTAAATCTCTGACCTCTATGTCGGCCAAGCTAAGAAATATAGAACACAGCCTGTTTCAGTTCAAATTAAAGAAGTCCTGTCTCATTGAAAGGCTGCAGAAAGGTATTCTGTTGAGTGTACAAGATTTTAAATGAGAGTTTACCACTCATCCTTCATGCTTTTTTCCTCATTGATTTTTTTTTTAATACCAGAAATGCTTTCGAACTTCTGCCAGAAAATGAGTTTCTCTATAGAACCACAGAGCTCCTTTGAATAGCATATAAAAGATATTCCACCAGGATGGTATCAGTGGTCACAGAAGCATGTTTTTAATTGAATATACATGTGTTAGCTTTTTATTATTCTTGCATATTAAAATGTTTCAGTGCTTCCAAGTACATTTCTTAAAAAATAAAATTATGCGAAAAGAAATTTCAATGCAAAGTGAGCTACAGCCTTACAGAATCCTTGAATTCTTAACCTAGAAAGTAGGCACTAGTTGATGCAAACCTGGTAACTCCCATTTCAGCACTTTGTCTTCTCTTATATTTGTTTATATTCCCCCACCTCTTTCCTTTAATCACTGGTCTGCTATTCTTTTCTTAGTGTATATTCCTTCCCTTAGATACCTCTTTTACTTCTAAAGCTTTAATCTCACTTCTATACATATGGCTTCCAAAGCCTTCATCAACATAAACTCTCTTCAGTACTCCAGAAACATAGCTATATTTTATATATATAATATATATTATAAGAAATATATATATAATATTTCTTATTGCCAACCTACTCATCCTCTCAATTTCAAATGTCAGGGCCCAAAGTCAATATTGTATCTATCAATCTTCAGTCCTTTTAAAATGTCCTCATTACCGTTGATCAAAATATTGAAGTCTGCTGTAGATCAGAGTGGTGATAATGAGAGAGAAGGTGTTCTTGAACCAGCCCAGTGTAGTCAATCTGGAGTGCCATTAACAACGGAAGTTCTAAAAGGTGCTCAACCTAGACATTGTTCTGTGTCAGGAACAGATCTATTCTCATTTGACCAAGAAGTTAGTAATACACTTCCCAAATGATATCATCTCTGTTTCTCTCGCCCTTTATCTGAATCCACGTTACTTGTGGTTTAAACTATCACCTTTTACATCATTTAGATGACATTTTTCAGTAAGGTCAAGAATTTTTCAGATAATGTTTTTATCTGAAAAACACCAAACAAGCTTCTACTAAGTGCCTGAAGAATTAAAAGTTCTGCATCACTCCTATATAAAGTCTTAAAGTCTTGATTATACTGTCCCTGGGGTTTGTTTTTTCATTTAAGTAGAAATATTCCTAGAAATTTCTCATAGAACTAGACAGTGTAATAGAGAATATTCTTCTAGAGACATTCAGATTTCATTCCTTCTAGATCAGTGACAGAAAAGGAAGAATATTACCATATTTTATTATGATTTCAAATTCAAATAATAATAATAATAATTTCAGTTCAGTTCAGTCACTCAGTTGTGTCAGACTCTTTGCAACACCATGAACTGCAGCACACCAGGCTTCCCTGTCCTTTACTAGCTCCTGGAGTTTGCTCAGACTAATGTCTACTGAGTCCCTGATCCCATCCAACCATCTCATCCTCTATTGTCCCCTTCTCCTCCTGCCCTCAGTCTTTCCCAGCATCAGGGTCTTTATCAATGAGATGGCCCTTCACATCAGATGCCAAAGAACCAGAGCTTCAGCTTTAGCATCAGTCCTTCCAGTGAATATTTAGCATTGGTTTCCTTTAGGATTGTCTTGTTTGATCTCCTTGCCGTCCAAGGGAGTTTCACGTATTTTCTGCAGCACCATAATTCAAAAGCATCAGTTTTTCAGTGCTCAGCCTCCTTTATGGTCCAACTTTTACATACGTAACGACTACTGGAAAAACCATAGCTTTGACTACGTGGACCTTTGTTGGCAAAGTGATGTCTCTTTTTTAATATGCTCTCTAGGTTTGTCATATCTTTTCTTCCAAGGAGCAAGCATCTTAATTTTGTGGCTGCAGTCACGGTTGGCATTGATTTTGGAGCCCAAGAAAACAAAATCTGTTACTGTTTCTACTTCTTCCCATCTAGTTGCTATGAAGGGATGGGACCAAATGCCCAAAACTATTTGACTGTCTTTCTCTTATGATTAGTCAGGTCTCCTATCAGATGCCTTATTCCCAGGCTTCATGAGATGCTTTCCATGTAAGTCACAATCCTTCTTTTCTGGATTCTTAAAAAATGGGTTAGAAATATCGACTCACACAAAAACAATATAGAGGACATTCATCATCCAGTAAACTGTTGGAGGCTATGTTGAAACTGAAGAATTTATCTGATATTTTAGGTAGCTCAGTGGTAAAGGACCTTTCTGCCAATGCAGAGACACAGAAGATGTGGGTTCAATCCCTGGGTCAGGAAGATCCCCTGGAGGAGGAAGTAGCAACCCACTCCAGTATTCTTGCCTGGGAAATCCCATGGACAGAGGATCCTGGTGGGCTACGGCCCACAGGGTCGCAAAGAGTTGGACATGACTAAACACACACGTTGAAATATAATTGACACACAATTAGTTGTGTGTATTTAAAGTGGAGAATTTTATAGTTTTGAAATATATGTATGTTTGTGAAACACTACACTCACAATAATTAACAGTCATAATCCTTTTAACTCTCTTCTCTTCCTTTGTGATTCTTCCCACCTGCCTTTCCCTATCTACCTCTTCTCACCCGAACAATCACTGATCAGCTGTTATTTACATATTAATTTGCATTTTCTTGAATGCAAATTACATGAAATTAATACCACGTACTTTTTTGATCTGGGTTTTTCACTCAGCATGATTATTTTGAAATACATCCATGTATTTTCATGAATTGTAGCTCATTTATTTTGATTAATAATATTCCAATGTGTGGATGTACCACAATTTATTTATCCATTTTGGGTAGTTTCTAGTTTTGGATGATTAAAAGTAAAGCTGCTATAAATATCCATATATATATGTATATATAGCTTTGTATGGACATGCAATTTTATTTCTTTTGGATAAATACCTATGGAATACAATACATATGGAAGATATATGTTTAACTTTGTAAGTTGCTACCAAACAGTTTTCCAAAGTGGTTGTACTATTTTACATTTCTACTCTGTATGAGTGTTCCAGTTTATCCATCCTCAACAACAATTGATATATTAGTTTTTAAAATTTTAGCTACTCTAATAGATATGTACTGGTAGCTTATGTCTTTTTTCTCTGTGTGTTTTATATAGATATCATTTTTATTGAAATATAGTTGACTTACAGTATCATGTTAGTTTCAGGTGTATAGCAAAGTGATTCAGTTATATATACACAACTGAATATATATATGTATATATTCTTTTACATTCTCTTCCTTATAGGTTACTACAGAATACTGAATATAGTTCCCTGTGCTATATAGTCAGTCCCTGTTGGTCTCATGTAGCTTTAATTTGCTTTTTCCTAATGGAAAAGATGTTGAGCATCTTTTCAAATGATTATTGGCCAGGTGCTTCTTTTGTGAAGTAACTTCTAAAATATTTTACCCATTTTTAATATCCTTATGTATTCTGGGCACAAATACTTTATTAGATGTGTGATTTGTAATTATTTTCTCCTTACCTGTGGTTTGAATGTTTGATTTTTGAGAAAGAGTCTTAATTTTGATTAAGGCCAACTTAGTGATTTTCGTTGTTGTTTTCTTTTTTTGCTTCTGGTGTTATATATTAGAAAGTATTGTCTACTCCAAGGTCACAGAGACTTCCTCTTTTATTTTATTTTAGATATTTTACAAGCTGTAAATTTTGTATTTAGGTCTATGATTTGTATCTATTTAACTTTTGCATGTGATGTATGATATAATAGCCAGAATTCATAATATTAGCACATTTGACTGTTAAAAAAAATAGTGAATTGAACTGCTCTGGTCCACTTGTACAGATATTTTCCACTAAAGATGTACTACTGACAGAGTCAATTCCTAGGTAGGAAGATAAGAGGTCCAGGGCCCCCAAGGCAGAGAAAGGGGTCCGGAGCCCTTGGGGAGAAAGGGGTCTGGGGCTCTCAAGGAGAAAAGGACAAATGTTTTTTTCTACATTGCTTTGTCTTAGTCAGCTTCCCTGGTGTCTCAGAGGTTAAAGCGTCTGTCTGCAATGCAGGAGACTTGGGTTCGATCCCTGGGTTGGGAAGATCCCCTGGAGAAGGAAATGGCAACCCACTCCAGTATTCTTGCGTGGAAAATCCCATGAATGGAGGAGCCTGGTGGGCTACAGTCCACGGGATCGCAAAGAGTTGGACATGACTGAGCTAGCGACTTAACTTTTTCTTAGTCAATATAACAATGTTGCTGGAGGACATGATTTTCCTTAACAAGAATCTTTGGACTAGTCTTGTTACCTTAAGACATATATTGTGGGAGTGGGTCTTATAAGATCTTTCTATTGTTAGTTCTGGTCTTGTTAATTTAAGATGTATGTTGTGGGAGTGGGTCTGGTAAAAGTATACAAGGCCTTGATAAGACTAGTGAGGGAGGCACTCTCTGTCCCCCTTCTGATGTCTATGTCAGAAGCTTTCTCTGTCGTTTTTTCACTTTAATAAAACTGTGCTACACAAAAGCTCTTGAGTGATCAAGCCTGGTCCCTGGTCCCAAAGCTAAATCTTCTTCAGAGATCACGAATCTGACGGTGTTCACCGTCGGCTATCAGTACTACACGGTCTGCCTGCTTGGTCGAATCTGTAGATGCAGAGCCATGAATACAGAGAGCCCACTATAAAGTTATACACAGAGTTTTGACTGTGTGGAAGGTTGTAGCCCTTAGCCCTTACACTGTGTATGGGTCAAATGTACTGTATTCTAGCCATTATGCTTTATGTCATAATATAATAAGCAAACTTAAGGAGCATGGGAAAAGAGGAAGGTAAGAAAATATGTAATAGAGTCATGATAGAAAAAAGTTGTCATATGCTTGACTGATGACTTCTATGTTGGATCCAATAAATTTAACTGCTTAAATTCCAGTTGGGTAAAACATAACTTGATAGTAGAAATAAGTATGAACAAAAGAAATTAGTAATTTTAATGATCTTAAGAGCAATAATAATAAGCCATTTCATTTGCAGATATGTTATTTTGCTATGATATTAGTATACTATACAGAATCATTCAAAGTCTGTTCTCATCTTCTTTGCCAATTTTGTTTTCCAAACTTATTCTTCATAAACTCTAAACTGCATTCATCCCTCATGGATTCACAGCTTTTATTCAGCATGCCATAGTTTTTCTTCAAATTTCATATATTGAAAGCTAGGGGCTGATGTCATGCTCTTCCAACTCAGACATTCCTAGTCATTCAAGTTCAATTATTATCCTATTGTGAAGACTTCATCTTTACAGAAGCCACTGCTCTCTAGGCAGAGTAAGTTGATATATCTCTGTCACTAGCACATTAAATATATCTCTGTTCCAGCACTGTGTCTACCAAAGTGTTTTGCTTCCTGTATCATGCTACACTGTGAACACTCTTCAAGTAGAAAGGCCCTATGTCGAGCTCTACTCTTTAATACACATCAGGGCAGAGTTCAATAATGAAGAGCAAAGATAGTGAGAAGATTCAAAAATTCAGCTTTGTTCTTTTTTTTTAAATGAATGGATAAAGAAGAGGTGGTATATATACATATATATATATTTGTGTGTATATATATATATATATATATATATATACACACATATACAATGGAATACTACTCAGTCATAAAATGAATGATTTTTTTTTTTTTCTGAAAAAACATGGATAGAGCTTGAAGGTATTATGTAAAGTAAAACAAGTTAGGTAGAGAAAGAAAATTATAGTATAATTTCACTCATAGCTGGAATATAAAAAAATAAATAAAAACAAACATGTAGACACAGAGAACAGAGGAGCAGTTACCAGAGGAAAAGGGTTGGGGCAGGGTGAAATGGGTAAAGGAAGTCAACTGTATGGTGATGGTTGGAAACTGATTTTTTGGTGGTGAGCACCTTGTTAGTGTACACAGAAGTAAAATTATAATGTTGAACACAAGACAGTTATATAGTATTATAAATCAGTTACCTTAATAAAAATGAATAAAAGAGCTCAGTTCGCAAACAACTGAACAGTCTGAGGGATTTTATTTGTAGAAAATTTATCAGAGGCTAGGTTATCTGAAAGACTCTGTGTGTGGAAATGGGATCACACTGTATAGATTCAGACACTAGGATTATGGACACAAGATAGATATGAGATTCTTGGGGTCAGATATTTAAGGAGTTTGCTTTTATACAGTTAAAAGTTGCCTGGAAAAAAAATGATCTATTTTAAGAAGCTTATTCTGTTCAGCAGTTTGTTCAATATATGTTCTAAAAATACTTGGCAGGCATATTACAGATGAAACTGAAACATTTGAGGAGTCTAGATGAAAGTCCATCTATTAACATTTCTGACTGTTTAAATTTGGAAGCGTGAACTCTCTATTCAGACTTTGTCCAAGACTTTGTTTCACAAATGTCTTTTCTTTCTTTAATTTCCCACCCTCCCCTTACTTTCCATTATATTCCATTTCAGTACTACTAACAGGCTCTAAAAGAGTGAATTCCAGCAACTAATGCAGTTTAGTTTCTTAATGGGCATGTCTACTTCCAATTCATGTCTTTTCTAATTTATTATTTACAACAGAGTGATGTCTTGAAGACTTTTGCAATGTTATCCCCGTCTACCTATAGGATCAGGTCAGTGATTAGAAGTTATTGAGCATGTACAATACTAATTACTTCTACCATCCATCATCTCATTCATCTCATTTAATCTTCACAACAAGCCTGTGAGGTATTAGTAATATACTTATTTTACATCCGGTGAAATTTGCCCAAGGTAATGTAATTAGTAAGTGATGAAGATGGGAATCTTTCTGGTTTGATTCCAGAACTATTAAGCATTCTTTACATTGTCTTTGAACACCTTATTCTGACTCTCAATAACTGCATTTTGTTCATACTATTTATCCACTCCTATTTTCCACTGGTTTTCGTCCTATATTAATTTATTTCTGATGAGTCGATCAGTTCTCTACCACCTGAATGTGTCTCATGTATTCTTCATACAATAACTTTCTTAGTTTTTCTAAACTTTAGTTTCCTCTTCTGTAAAAGTAGGGTAATACTACTTATTTCTTAAGGCTTTTGTGGGGGTTAGCTGAAAAAATCTTGCACAAAGTATAGACCAGGCACATAGTACGCTTTAAATAAATGTAAACTGTTATCATCCTTATAATTACTACTGTTACACATTCTAGTAACAATTCATGAATGAGGTGTATAAGTAAATATATGTTAGAAATGTGTAATAAAAAAGGACCATGCAAATTCTCATTTGAACCTCGTAGATGGTCATATTACACTGTGATTCCATTGTGAACAGGATCCATGAATGCAGACCCACTGAGTTATTGCTAGTCTATCTTGCATAGGTACTTAACAAAAATTCCTTTGAGTGGTATTTATTTAAATTAGCCTATATTAAAGCCTATCACATGAATTGCTTAATGTAGCATTAGCTTAATGTGAAGTAGATTCAAATATTGTATATTGAATTTTAAAAACTAAATATTGAGATATTTTGGTACTTCTTCCACTTGGTTTTCAGGCATATTAAAGCAAACTGATTAATTTAAATATTATAAAAATAAATGATAATGTTGTCTAGAAAAATTAGAAAAATGATTCAGTTCAGTTCAGTTCAGTCGCTCAGTCATGTCCAACTCTTTGCGACCCCATGAATCGCAGCACGCCAGGCCTCCCTGTCCATCACCAACTCCCAGAGTTCACTCAAACTCATGTCCATCGAGTCGGTGATGCCATCCAGCCATCTCATCCTCTGTCATCCCCTTCTCCTCCTGCCCCCAATCCCTCCCAGCATCAGAGTCTTTTCCAATGAGTCAACTCTTTGCATGAAGTGGCCAAAGCATTGGAGTTTCAGCTTTAGCTTCGGTCCTTCTAATGAACACCCAGGACTGATCTCCTTTAGGATGGACTTGTTGGATCTCCTCGCATTCCAAGGAACTCTCAAGAGTCTTCTCCCACACCACAGTTCAAAAGCATAAATTCTTCTGCACTCAGCTTTCTTCACAGTCCAACTCTCACATCCACACATGACCACTGGAAAACCATAGACTTGACTAGATGGACCTTTGTTGGCAAAGTAATGTCTTTGCTTTTTAATATGCTATCTAGGCTGGTCATCAGAGAAGGCAATGGCACCCCACTCCAGTACTCTTGCCTGGAAAATGCCATGGGTGGAGGAGCCTGGTGGGCTGCCATCCATGGGGTCTCGAAGAGTCGGACACAACTGAGCAACTTCACTTTCACTTTTCACTTTCACGCATTGGAGAAGGAAATGGCAACTCACTCCAGTGTTCCTGCCTGGAGAATCCCAGGGACGGGGGAGCCTGGTGGGCTGCCGTTTATGGGGTCGCACAGAGTCGGACACGACTGAAGTGACTTAGCAGCAGCAGCAGGCTGGTCATAACTTTCCTTCCAAGGAGTAAGCATCTTTTAATTTCATGGCTGCAGTCACCATCTGCAGTGATTTTGGAACCTCCCAAAATAAAAGTCTGACAATGCTTGGTAAACATGTATTCTGAATTAAAGGATATAAAGGAATTATTTTAAACATTGTTTGCTTTAAAGAAACCTAGTGTCTGGGGTAAAATGAAAGAGAAAGGTAGCAACTTAGTAGAAGCTTATATTCTTATATTTTCTCTGTTATGAGGCTTAAAACATGAAGCATTAACCTACAAATATATCAAGCACTTACAAAATGCAATGGAGCAAGATCTTGAGTTAAAATTGGCTGGAGATTGAAGTGGGGAGGATCAAAAGCAGAAAGATTCAGGGCTTAGAAAGTACAATCAGAAGACTGTCAAATTTCACTGATATCTCAATGCAGGTTGTAGATTGATGGATGCTACTAATGATACATCAATAGAAATGTCTCTGGCAGTACTGGATATGCTTTTATCAGTGTAAGAAAGGATGTCTGTAAAGATTGATATAAATATTTTGCAGTCTTCTCTCATTATTCATAAGTGCTTTTGATGATCAATTACAGGGCCTATGCCTTATTCCGTTTGTGACTTTCATTGGGAAACGGTGTATAAACATGCTCTACTGCTTTTTTCCCAAGTCTCATTATTTCAAGTTATGTTATGCATGATGTGTGAGTACACATGAACACATGTGTTTATGCACATGTATATGGTATACATACATGTGCATGCTTGTGCACTATTTTCCTGTTCTTATTGAAGTTATTGCCTACAATTTTTGGTTTCCATGTAGGTGACCATGGCCTGATCTGACCTTTGGTCAGATGTATGCAAAATATATTATTAGCCAGAAAAGACAGTTAGGTGACTCAAGTGCTACATGTTGGAAAAGACCATCTATAATACTTATGTTAATAAAATACGAAGAATATAGTGTGCTCATCTGAATACTCAACTGGAAACAAAATAAGAAAACATTTTCAAATCCTTTTTTGTAAATAAAGTCATACTCATAAAAAATAATTTTCTGAACTGGAGGAGGAAATCTTTATTTAAAGCAATACTCAATATTGTCAAAATCTTACAGCAATCTGAATATATATGCATAGGATTTTTTGAATGTATAAATCTACCTTTGGTGGACAGACTCAACTCTAAAAAACATTTATCGTGTTAAGCTATTTCCATTTGGACTGACAGTAAATTCTTTCTATGAGAACTGTCTGAATGGATGAAATGAGCTCCTTTTTCACTCTTTACATTTAAGTTATGTGCACACAACACATTTTAGATAATAAATGTTCTTGAGTTTGGTGAGTAAAAAATATAGGAAGTATATTTCTATTCAACCTGATTTTCTAGTGAAACACAGTATGTTTTCTTTCTTAGAAAGGCCTCTGTAGCTCTGGTGCAGATAAATTTTCCTATACATATTTATTATTAAGTGAAAAATATTTCATTTAAAATAAATACTGGTTGAAAGAAAGAATAAATATTTTACCATATTCAATAAACTGGCTCACACATTACAGCAAAAGTTAAAAATAACAGAGGATAAATTACATTTTAAAATGCTTAAAATTTGCTCAATTAATCTACAAAGTTTTAATTAACTCTCTTCTGGGTTGAGTAAGGTGCAATAGATAATTCTGAAGGCATTCTTCAAGTAAAATTAAAATCATTATAAATCACACATTAGTTTATGCTATCAAACAACTGGTTTTATCCCAGTTTTACTGAACTAAAGACATCAAATGTGAAACAAATATATATGCAGAATATAATAAAACTCCCCCAGATAATGCATGGAAATAATAAACCAAAGACTGAAATTGGACTGCATTTTAAAGTCAGGTTTTTTTAGTATTATATTTTTAAATGAGTCTGAACCAGAAATTAATTTACACAATATAAGGGATATTAACTAATTTTGTAACCTCAGCTACTCATCTAGGCTGTGTTTATACTATGGTTACCAATGTCCATTAGCTGAGAGGAATATTTAGAAATCCATCTAGGGAGTTTCAGTAAAAAGCACTAGTCATCATGTAGCCAAGCCATGTCAAAACTCCACCTACTCAAAGTAAGCAGAAGCAATACAATATAACACCCAAAATGTTAGTGTGCATATATATCCTTTCTAACTAAAACATATGCTATAGTAATTCAGCTTTGCTAGTGATACACTTTTCTGGAAAAAAAAAGAAAAAAAAAAGCTATTATTTTTTCCTGAATTTGTGAAGAATATTTTTTTGGATAAAAATTCTGGGTTTGCAGTTTTCTTTTTCAGCACATTAATATTATTTCACTGCTTTGGGCTTGCTTGTTTCTCATGAGAAGTTTGTGAGCACTATCTTTGTTCCACTGTATATACACAATGAGGCCTTTTCTCTGGCTTTTTTCCAATTTTTATTTTATTTTTTAGCAATTTGATTATGAGGTTTTTAGTATGAATGTTTGTGTTTTGTGGCTCTATATTTTTCTGCTTTTCATTAATTCAGAAAGTTTTCAGCAAGTATTTCTCCATATATATATATATATATTTTTTTTTTTTTTTTTCTCTGAATCCCTTCCTACCTCCAAAACATAAAACTATAAGAGTTAGAATGCTTGATATAGTCACTTGAATCACTGAAACTTTTCATTTTTTTTAGTCTTTCTCCTCTCTGTGTTTTATTTTGGATTGTTTCTACTACTGTATCTTCAAGTTCACGATCTTTATCTTCTGCAGTGTCTAATGTCTGATTGTTGGCAAAACCTTGCAGAGAAAAGTTCATTTCAGAAATGCTATCTCTCATCTCAAAAAGTTGCACATAGTTGATCTTTATGTTGTTGTTTATTTCTATTTCATTATGTCCACAATTTCCTTTGTTTAAATCTGTACACTTAAAATAACTTTTTTAAAGTTCTTGTCTGGACATCAGCCAAACGGCGGCACTGAAATTTCTACCACTTCCTTTTCCCCCACCATAAATTCACAAGAATCAGTCCGGGAGTTGGTGATGGACAGGGAATCCTGGCATGCTGCAGTTGATGGGGTTGCAAAGAGGCGGATACGACTGAACGACTCAACTGAACTGAACTGAAGGGTTCCAGGTGAGAGATTAGAGGGATTACAGAACCCGAGAGAGGCACATAAATCCCCGCCCCACACACACCAAAAAAAAAGGAGTTTTTGAGGAGAGAAGGCAAGATAGTCTCACATTACCCTCGGTACCCCTCCTTCAACATCCAGGGACCAGAAGGAGGCACGTGCGCATGCGCAAGTAGAAACACCTGTCAGGAGGAAGAGGCTATAAAGTGAACATCTGACTCACCTACTAACCTTACTACTGAGCCCCCTTGCCTCAGGACCAGGCTGACTCCCACCAGCTACGTGGCTCCCTCAGGGCTCCCAAGAACCCAGCCTCTCCCCAGACCAGTGCCTCCACAGCAGGACTCCCTGAGTGTTCCTGGAAAACCTGGCCCCATCTCACCTCCTGCTGGCCTGAAGATGTCCTAGGCCCTGCTGCTGCTGCTGCTAAGTAACTTCAGTTGTGTCCGACTCCGTGTGACCCCATAGACAACAGCCCACCAGGCTCCCCCATCCCTGGGATTTTCCAGGCAAGAACACTGGAGTGGGTTGCCATTTCTTTCTTCAATGCATGAAAGTGAAAAGTGAAAGGGAAGTCGCTCAGTCGTGTCCGACCCTCAGCGACCCCATGGACTGCAGCCTACCAGGCTCCTCCATCCATAGGATTTTCCAGGCAGTGGGGTGCCATTGCCTTCTCCGGTCCTAGGCCCTACAAAGCCTCTATGATGCCAGACCAAAAGCCGGTGTCGGTGAATCAAGAAACTGGCTCATCCTGCGTCTCCCAACTCCAGGCCTCCCCGCTACGCTTTGCCCCTTCTGTACCTGCCAGTCCAGCAGGCCCAGGATGTCACCATGGCACTAGGCTCTGGGCAGGCCCCAGAGAACCAAGGCCTCCAGCGCATCCCAGAGCGGGTCGGCTCCAGCAGCCTAGGTCACTCCACGCACACGCTTCCACCAGCGGGTCAGCTCACCCCCACGCTTGCCGGCTCTTGAGATACTGAGCGTCTTGCATGGACCAGGTGTGCCCACAATGGCGGGCTTCAGCAGATTCCCACGACCCGGAGGCCCCCTCCTACCTCCGCCTGCAGCTCCAACGCCTCAGCAGCTCCAGACGCTGTCCCGGGCAGTTCCCAGGTGAGTTAAAGCTTCAGGTTTTAAGTCTTATGTTGGAGAAAGTACAAAAGTTGCCAGAATTTAAAGCTCCACTAAGTCACTAGTTTTCTTTTTAGTTGTGCCCCCAATGGGGTTTCTCTGGTGGCTCCGTCGGTAAAAAATCTGCTTGCAATGCAGGAGACCTGGGTTGGATCCCTGGGTCGGGAAAATCCCCCGTGGAAAGGAATAGCAACCCAAAGGCTAAGTTTCTTCACAGAAAACAGTGTTGTAAATAAAGACAATAAGTCCTTCATATTCTTTAATTCGAATATGTTTATTAAACATTTTTTCCCTAATTTTTCTAGATACTTTAGCCATTAATTTCCATAATGATGCTGTTGATAGTCGCTAAGTTGTGTCTGACTCTTGCCACCCCAGGCACTGTAGCCCACCAGGCTCAGAGGTCCATGGAGTTCTCCAGGCAAGAATTCTGGAGTGGGTTGCCATTTCCTTCTCTAGGAGATCTTTCCAACCCAGGGTTCCAACTTATGTCTCCTACCTTGGCAGGCGGATTGTTTCCAGTACTTTTGCCTGGAGAATCCCATGGACGGAGGAGCCTGGTAGGCTGCAGTCCATGGGGTCGCTAGAGTAGGACACAACTGAGCGACTTCACTTTCACTTTTCACTTTCATGCATTGGAGAAGGAAATGGCAACCCACTCCAGTGTTCTTGCCTAGAGAATCCCAGGGACGGGGAAACCTGGTGGGCTGCCATCTATGGGGTGGCACAGAGTCGGACACGACTGAAGTGACTTAGCAGCAGCAGCAGCAGCAGGATATATACATGAATATGTTTTTAACGTGCATGAATATGTTTTAATATAGTTTAAATTGGGAGTGCCAGATTATCTTGAAATTTAGGTTTTAGTTAAACGTGATAGGACATTCTTTCAATAAATGCCACTGAAAGGAATTTTTAAAGAAGGCACCTGTGCAAGATAGACTAGCAATGACTCAGTGGATCTACATTAAAGGATCCTCTTCAGAGTGTAATTACAAGGTATTTATGAATGCTTATTGTGTTCAAATGTGAATTTGACTTGTGCTTTTTTAATTATGTGTTTTTAACATATTTACATATTCCATTTGTGAATTGTTACTGGGAAATGCAACAATACTGATTGTAAGGATGCTTTTTAAAAAAAATATTGTAGTATAGTTGATTTTCAGTTGTTAATTTCTGTTGTACAGCAAAGTGATTCAGTTGTACATATTTTCTTATATTCTTTCCATTATGGTTTATCATGGAATACTGAATATAATTCCATGTCAATATGCTTTTTATTGAAGAATAGTACAAATGTGTCTTACTGGAGTATGCATAAAATACAAATAACTTATTTTCTGGTTATGGTAAATTTACCACTCAGAATTTCATAGCATACATGTGTAGAACAGCACATCTAGCTATTTCTTCTCCTGAACTTTTTAGGCTGCAGTGACTTCATTCCTAAAATGTAATCTTTTTCAAGGTTGAGAGCAGTCTTAAGTTCTATACATTGCCATCAGTGGGGAGGATGGGGGAAGGGTCTGTTGGTAGCATGTTACTAACAGTGTTATCTGCTCAAAGAATACTGGGTCTTCATCTGAAACGGCAGAGAGCCAACTCAGAAAAGTGCAATATCACCACATATTGGTAGATTGGAATCAAGAGACAGTATAATCAGAAGAGCAATGGTTTGGAAATTCTTGGAGGATGGAGTATGACTACCCTTAAAGGGCTGTCTGACCCATGATCCTGTACGTGTGATGAAATGACTGCCTTGGGAGCCAGAAGTGTTGGTATTAACAGAATTAATAGGGTCAGGGATATAATTTTCCACCTCACTACCCTCAGGTGCTGAAGACTGAAAGTGGTGGCATTGGAAGAGCCCATCCACTAGCATGCAGAGCTCCTCACGCTGCTGGTGAAATTTAATCAGCCTAGAGATTATTGAACTCACCTGTCCGGAGAAGGAAACAGCAACCCACTCCAGTATTCATGCCTGGAAAATCCCGTGGACCGAGGAGCCTGGTGGGCTACAATCCATGGGGTCGCAAAGAGTCGGACACGACTGAGCGACTTCTGTGTGTGTGTGTTCAACATGAGTGAGCATCCCAACAAGTCAACACTGTGGTTACGAAGTTTTACAAGTTTAACTGTAGTAACATAGTTTCACAGTCTTGTGAAGGAAACACCTGTGTGAGTTATCAGAAGCAGTAAGTGTGAAAGCCTTCCTTCTAGAATCGTGCAGTCCTTAAACAGTTCCATATGCATGTGTGTCAGAGCTCCTTGTGACATTTAACGGATCCCTTGCATGGGAAGGTTCTGAGAACTCTGGAGAGAAATGGGGACTGAGCCCACACAATTTCTGGGCAAAGCTCAACGGATCTCCACTGGTCTATTGCTAGTAGTCTCAGCTGTTCCCAGGCAATGCAGGAAACCTGCCTTTGAAATGAGAAACATTAAAAACCCCTGAGGTGCATGGCCAGGCTCAGGACTGCCGCCTCTATCTAAGGACAGTACTTTCTTTACTCTAGTACAGAGTTTCTAACATCAGCACTATTGACCTTTTAGCTGAATAATTCTTTGCTGTAGGGAAGGAAATGGCAGCCCACTCCAGTGTTCTTGCCTGGAGAATCCCAGGGATGGGGGAGCCTGGTGGGCTGCTGTCTATGGGGTCGCACAGAGTCGGAAACGACTGAAGTGACTTAGCATACTGTTCTGGAAGGTATAGAATGTTGACCACCATCCCTGAGTTCTACTTGCTACATACAAGTAGTACCTCTTTTTCCCCAAATGTGATAACCAAAAATGTTTTCATACATTACTGAAGATGTTATGCAGAGGTAGAACCATGCCTTATTGAGAAACGCTGTTTCAGATTTCACTTAATTCTACTAATAAAGTATAACCCTTCTAGTGTTTCTACTGAATCATTTGACTATTGGATTAATTCTCTGCTTTTTATTGGCCAGAACTTTACTCTCTTCCAGCGCTGTGTTAGCTCTAGAAGTTGCTTTTCTTAAAGTCCCCTGAAATTTCTTTCTTTTTTTTTGTTTTTTAATTAACCTCTTGGAGTTTCCACCTATGCATTTGTGGCTTACTATTCAGCAGCAGATTTAAGAAAGGTCCTATGCAGATTTCCTGAGCCTTTCCCTTGTGTAACTTTCCTTTTTGTTAATTTGCCCTGCAAATTTCACCACCATCCTTTGCTGAATGCTCATCTCCATCTCCTCATTTCTTCCAGAATTCTGTGAATGTCTTAGGATAACTGTTCTTGCCCAAGCATCTCTAGGTAGAAAAGGAAGGTAAATACAAGTGCACCTCATTCTCTCCTGGGTCGCAATGCCACCTTGCCTAATGTCCAATATCTGAAAATAGGTGTTCAATATGCTTTGTGTAGTATTCTAGTTTATTATGTTAGAATAAATTCAGCTACTTCACAGTAGCTGAAAGAAGAGCACTTCCCCCCATCTTTTCTTAAGATCAACTTCTTGACCAGAGTTTTAATATTTTCAATGTCTATTTCCTCATTTCTCACTCTCACCTCAATCTTCTCTAATGGGATTTCCATCTCCTCACTCTGTCAAATAGCTTTGTTTAAGTTTATTAAATGACTTCTATATCCCCAAAGCCACTTTTTTTTTTTTTCACTTCTTTATTTGACCTCTCAGCAGGGTTAGGGGCTTCCCTGGTGGCTCCGATGGTAAAGAATCCACTTGCAATGCAGAGACCCAGGTTTGACCCCTGTTTTGGGAAGGTCCCCTGGAGAAGGAAATGGCAACCCATTCCAGTATTCTTACTTGGAGAATTCCATGGACTATATAGTCCATGGGGTCACAAAGAGTCAGACACGACTGAGTGACTAACACACAGGCACACACACAGCAGGGTTAGACAGTATTTTTAAATTGCAACCTCCCTCCTTTGGAAAAAAACAACATGGACCAAAACCAAACCTTCTTTCATTTGGTTTCATGACACTCGGTGTCCTGGACTTCCTGCTACTTTGCTGACCACATCATTGCAGTTTTACTCTTGTCCATCCAGCTCTTAGAAACCTCACAGCACAGGCTGAGACCCCTTCACTGAGCTCCAGAACAGAATGTTCATTTGCTAACTTGGCATTGCCATCAAGCAGTCTCAAGGGAATATCAATGTGATATCTCAAAGACAAAGCACTTGACTTCACTTGTTCCGAAACACGATGTTCTTCCTGAGTTCCCTATCTCAATAAATGATACCATCATTCATCTACTCTGCCAAAAAAAGATATGCTTGACAATTTCCTCACCTTCACTTCCATGCCATCCATCACTAAACCCTGTCAGTCAATTGAGCCTCCTAAATATCTTATAAATTCATCAGTTTCTTCCCCTTCCAACTGTTGATTAAATCAGCTTCATATCTTCTGGTCTATTTCAGTCTCTTACTAAGTGATCTTTCTTTATTTGTGCTGGCTTCTGTATTACCTCTTCTCCACCCTGCAGCCGGTGATCTCAAGATACAATCTAGTTATGACACCTCTTGCTTAAGTGGGTTCCTTGGTAGCCAATTGCTTTTAGAATAAAACTAAAATATTTAATATGGCATACAGAAAACTGCTTTATCTCCCTGTCTGTTTCTACAGTCTAGTAATACTGGACTGTTTTCAGTTAGAGTATTTGAAATCTGGCTTTCTCTTGCATTCAAAGGTGTTTGCATATAGCATCTTACATACATAACTACTACCACAAATCTCCCCCTCCAACCCCTAACAAACAATGTACAAACAAACACATTTATTGCTTTCTCATCTGCAGTTATCAGGTCAAGTGGTATTTTCTTAAAAATGTTTCCTTGTCTGGTCAACTTCTTTTGTTTTAAGCTCTCATGTGTTAGGTAGAATAGGAAAAAGGAGTCCAGAATGGCAGTGGCTAAAAGACAAAGAATGGAAAAGCAAAAAATAGATAAAAGGAAAGTCTGAGGACCAGAGTGGGAACCTCAGGTGAAACAAACACAGCCCTCCTGACTAGCTCAATTTATATAGGGCAGGCTCGGGGGAGGAGAAAATACATGTAAAAAGAGGAGCCAAATTGAGCCTCTGGGCTTCTCTTCTCTTCTGGGTTGGCCCGCCCTCATGCCTTGAGCTTCATATTTTTGCTGTGGTGAGACAGAACTGAGGAAATTACACTCTCTCAATACATGGAATCTTTATATATATATATATATATATATATAATTATTTAGTTTGTTTTTATCTCTATAGAGTAAACTCTATGACAACAACATCTTTATCGTATTTGAGAAGTATTTTCTGGCATAGTGCATTGAATATAGTACATAATCTAGTGGATGAATGAATGATGGAATAATCTTAACTGGTGATGTGCTGTGCTGCGTTTAGTTGCTCGAGCATGTCCAACTCTTTGCGACCCCATGGACTGTAGCCCACCAGGCCTCCATGGGGATTCTCCAGGCAAGAATACTAGAGTAGGTTGCCATGCCTTCCTCCAGGGAATCTTCCCAACCCAGAGATCGAACCCAGGTCTCCTGCATTGCAGGCAGATTCTTTACTGCCTGAGCCAGCAGGGAAGCCCAAGAATATTGGAGTGGGTAACCTATCCGTTCTCCATGGTAACTTCCAGACCTAGAAATTGAACCGGGTTTCAGGCAGATTCTTTACCAGCTGAGCTACCTGGGAAGCCCTAACTGACTATAGTGGAAGTCAGAACCATACAAAAGCACAGGGTTATCCAGATAGTTCATTTAAGAGAAGTAAATTATGTAATATTTTTTAAATGATCTCTACTGCATTCTGTAGAAAGGATTGATCTGAATATCCCCTGCATATGATTCGTTGCTTCTTCTGATCCATGGTTTGATTTCTTGTTTCTATTAAAGAACAAGAAGAAACATATTTTAGCAATCTGTTACTCTATACACTTAATGCAAATACTTCCAGTTTCAATTCCTTAGCATTATCTTATTTGTTTCTTTGTTTTTTAATAGCTAAGATTCTTTTGGGACCCCATGTTCTGTAGCCTGCTACACTCTTCTGTTCATGGGGTTTCTCAGGCAAGAATACTTGAGAGAGTTTCCTTTTCTAGAGGATCTTCCCAACCCAAGAATGGAACCCACAACTCTTACTTGGCAGGAGACAGTCTGATTTTTCCTTTGACTTCTCCCATTTATCTGACACTGCCAACTCAGTTTCCTGCCCGATTTTGTTGTTCCTGTACTCTTCTGCCTTTCTCAGTCTATTTGTTCGCTTTCTTTTATTTCTATGCCTAGCCATGATTAGGCACTTTCATGATGAAATTGCAATAAATATATAAGTTACTTTACAACAGAACTGGAGCTTCCCCAATGGCTCAGTGGCTAAAGAACGTTCCTGCAATGCAGGAGACACAGAAGATGTGGGTTCAGTCCCTAGGTCAAGAAGATCCCCTGGAGAAGGGAATGGCAACCCACTCCAATGTTCTTGCCTGGAAAATCCCATGGTCAGAGAAGCCTGGCAGGCTATAGTCCAAAGGATCACAGAGTTGGACATGACTGAGGGACTAAGCACGTATACACAACAAAATAGCCAACGTTTGGGCTTTGTGAAGACTCAGCCTTGGTACTCCTTTTGTTGTAGCTTTTTCTATCCCTCTCATCTTCTTGGCAGATAAATATAGCTAGAAGTCACAAAATCATGACAATTATGTTTATTGTATTGTCCTTACTGTATTTGAATAATCCTCTTATTTATCTTGTGTTGTTGATGACCAGCATGAAGACTTAATTTTATTCCTGTGACAACTTTTTCTAGCTTAATATGTACATTACTCAATGCTTGCTTACTCCACTCTCAAGCTCTTATTTTAGGAAGTAGATTCACTTCTTACTCTACCATATATTTTCTTACAGAAATAATAAATTTGTCTTACTTTTACTTCTATTTTCCTAGAAATATGTTTCTATTCTCTCAATCTTTTATTTTTAAAGGCTCATCTGTCCTACTTGGAATTCTATTTTCAATGAATCTTTATTGTTCATGGCTTCCTCTCATAGATGCAACATATGTATGTGCTCTGTGTGCACATGTATATGTATAACCACCTATTTGCCATAATCTTTTCTCATACTTCACTCTTTTGAAATTTCTAGTGGCATTGTTAGTGATAGGCAAGCTCTCCTTTATGGGAATAGTCTACCTTTATTTCTGTGACTCTGTACTCACTTAGCATCATCACCCTTCATTCTTCTTTTTTTTTTTTTTTTTTGAGTTTTTTTTAATTGGAGGATAATTGCTTTACAATGTTGTGTTGGCTTCCCCTTACAACAAAGTGAATCATCCATAAGTATACGTATATCTCTTTTCTCTTAAAACTCACTCCTCCTCCCCCTCACAGCCCTCTAGGTCATTACAGAGCACTGTGCTGGGCTCCCTGGTTACATAGCAACTTTCCACTGGCTATTTTACACATGGTGGTGTATATATTTATCAGTGCTACTTTCAGTTCATCCCACCCTCTCCTCCCCCTGCTGTGTGCACAGGGCCATCCTCTACATCTGCATCTCTATTCGTGCCCTGTAAATAAGTTCATCAGTACATACTAGATTCCATATGTATGCATTAATATGATATTTGTTTTTCTCTTTTTGGCTTATTTCACTCTGTATAACAGGCTGTAGGTTCATCTGCCTCACTTGAACGGACTCAAATTTGTTCCTTTTTATGGCCGAGTAATATGGCTGGGTGGCATCACTGACTCGATGGACATGAGTTTGGATAAACTCCGGGAGTTGATGATAGACAGGGAGACTTGGCGTGCTGCGATTCTTGGGGTCACAAAGAGTCGGACACGACTGAGCAAATGAACTGAACTGAACTGAATATTCCATTATATACGTCCTCCTTCATTCTTACCCACACGATGTTATTCCTGTCTGTTGAATTTTGTTTTCTAAGAATATCTTTGATTTCTCTGGTTTCTCCTATAGGCAACCAGTAAGTCCTATTGATTTGACTTGCATAATGTCATTTATACCTGCACTCAGAGTCCCATATGCTTAGGCTCTCGTTATCTCTCATTTAGACTGATACTTTTATACAAGTTTTACGTAATTGATATTCTTCCCTTTATTGTTTACAATTTTTAATCCATCCTAACTTGTAAATCAAACATAATCTTTCTAAAATATAATTTTACAATGTTATTTCCACTGCTCAAAAAAGAATAAAGGAATTTTAACAATCCCTCCTTATCACTGAAGAAAATATAAACTCTTCATCCTGGTGTATAAAGCTTCAAGCAAATGCTCCTTCCTTATTTACCCTCGTCCCATTGTACATGCCCTTCGCATCTAATTGTAATACTCTCAGGCCTGTGGTGGAGAAGGCAATGGCACCCCACTCCAGTACTCTTGCCTGGAAAATCCCATGGATGGAAGAGCTTGGTAGCTGCCATCTATGGGGTCACACAGAGTCGGACACAACTGAAGAGACTTAGCAGCAGGCCTGTGGACACACTCTGCCTCACATGCCACACTCATCAATATCAGACTCTAAAGTCCATCTTAAGAAGTGTCAGTAAATCCATTTTATTACAGAAATACAAAACCTACCTTGGAAAAATTAAAAAACTTCCACCTTTACTATTTCAGGCCCTTTCTTTGTAGCGGTACTTGTAGTGTAATACTGTATTGAGTATTGTTGTATAATTATCTACCTTCCTAAATCAACTGAAGTTTTGCAGGCCAACATCAATATTTACTCATCTTTGCATTTCAGTTATTATCCAGCTCAATTACTGCCACAAAAAGCATTCTATAAACTTTTTTAAAAATTGAGTTCATTAGTTAAAACCATTGGGTACAATCTTTACCTTAATTCTGATCTCTTCTGCTTATAATTAGTGGACTAGAATTGGTACCTTTTGCTGGTTTATAACTATAAAGGTATTGCTAAAATATTTGAGGGTTCTACCTACAGATTATTTTAAAGATTAATATTATAATAAGTTTTTAAAGCCCTTGTTCTCTTTGGGGCTTGCAATGTATTCCCTCATTTACCCTTAACAATAAACTGGTGAAAGAGGCATTATTATCTCTGTTATATATTAGGAACCTGAGGTACAAACACATTAAAGAACTTACACTTGGTCATAGAGTTAATAAATAATGCATTAAGGATTCAACCCATTTTAATATTAATGCATTTATATGTGTAAAGTCTCTGCTCATTAATATACTTAAATACTATTTTTCACTTGTAAAACAAAGTCACCCACAGACCTATTTTCTCACCATTGAAATGTTGATATTCAATCTTTGATCGATTAATTTCTGAAAATATTTGACCAGAACATTTGGCTCAGTTGGTCCAGTGGAGTAACACCCTCCCTTAACTGTGTTCTTGTTTGCTTAATTAAATCATAAAATTAAGACTATATAAATTAACACATTTTAAAGCACCAGTTATATAACAAACTCAGTACCCTTGTATTTTGGTGATTTAACAGTGGTTATTCAATGTCTTCACTATAATGTGCACTTTTCCTATTGATGTTTAATTACTCAAGTTATAAGGTTTAATTTACAAACATTCATTTTGTTTTAAATACTTTTGTATATTTGTGTTGGGGATATACTAAGTTATTGTGTATTCTGTTATATCCTATTCTCCATTAGTTTGATATGTATTTTCCATTGATTCATTTGCAAACCAGCAAGACAGTAAAATCAGCACTGATTTAAAATGAGTATTGGCATAAATTTCATCTTAATAACACTTAAACATAAAGGAAATTAGCAATCTAATACTGTATGAATTAAATACTTTATAAACATAGTCCCTGGTGGCTCAGATGGTAAAGAATCTGCCTGTAATGCAGGAGACCTGAGTTTGATTCCTGGGTTGGGAAGATCCCCTGGAGAAGGGAATGGCTATCCACTCCAGTATTCTTTCCTGGAAAATCCCACAGACAGAGGATCCTGGCAGGCTACAGTTCATGGGGTTGCAAATAGCTGGACACGACTGAGCAGCTAAGCACATAAGCATGACAGTAATGTTGCATGTTCTGGTGATGTTATACTGCGTGTATTAGACCTCATGTTACTTAATGAAGGTTGATCAGTGACTGCTTAGAATAACTTTTTGTGGGAATTGTTTATCACCTGGAGGCTTCTGACTGGATGCTCTTGGCAGCCCTGCTATACATAGCTTATAGTCTTGTGCTCACATTTTTGATGATAGCACTGGCACTTAAAATACTTTTTTCTGGTTCTTCACATCTTTGGTGCTATCTTTTGTCATGCTAAGCTAAGCTATATAATCTGAGATATGTTTCCAGGTCTCAACTCCTCACCTTGAAAAGCCAAATAATTGATAGGAATTATAGGCAGGTCTCCCTCTGCACACTTGCATGATAACTGAGATCAATGTAAAGATATGGTTCTTATACACATGATCTTAGTGGGTTGAATGGTAGCACCCCCAAAATGTATGTCTGTCTTCTAACCCTGGAACCTGTGATTGTTACTTTATTTTAAAAATAAAATCTTTGCCATTGTAAATTATGACAAATCTTTTTAATAAGACAAAGGCAGAGGTGAATTTGAGACAGGAAGAATAGAAGCCAGAAGAGGGGGCAATGTGATTATGAGGCAGAGATTGCAGTTATGTGCCTGTAAATCAAGGATTGCTGACAGCCACCAGAAACTAGAGGAGGACAAACAGTGGATTCTTCCCTAGAGCCAGAGGGAGTAGGGCCCTGGTTACGGCTTGATTATGGACTTTTGACCTTCAGAACCATGAGGAAATAAATTTCTTATTTCAACCACCGAGTTTATAGTAATTTCCTATGGCAGTCTGGGAAACGAATGCAAACAACTTCATTTACAGATACTGTGCAAAATTAAAGACTGCCTGCATTTGTTATTAGTATTTTTTTTTTTTGCACTTTTAATCTAGACCTCTGTTTTTATTTCCATATACCTATACTTCATATACACTGAATTTGCATTACTTGTCTAAATCATCTGTCTATGTGAAAGAAATTCTACAATTCAGTACATGGGCATTTTTGTATTGGGACGGTTCTTTAAAATTTCTTTTGAGGCAAGTATTTTACATTTTATTTGCTTGTCTGTCTGTTCAGATGAAAGAAAGGAGGAGAACTAGTCACGACATCTGAGCACTAAGTCATCTCTCACTGCCAGCTTATCGCCTCTAGGCCAAAGACTCCCAATTACTTTAAGCCATTCTAATTGGCATTATTTTTCAAATACTCATTATCCTGCTCTTCTTTTACCAAATGATTGGCTCTTTAAAGTAAGCACTGTCTAATCCATATCCATAGAAAGATAAGCATTTCAGAACACATTGTAATTGCTATCTTTTGTATACCTTCAGCTAAACTTAGCTTTTGTTTGTTGTATAAATATACCATATGTCATCTAAAATATATTGTTTACTGGTTATGTGGATTGACTGCATAAGTTTCTCTCTTAGTTTACTCAGTACTCTAAATATATAACCATTGAAAAGATGAAAATTTATAAAAGATAAAATGGGACTGAGAATGTGTGGATGAGACTTCATAAGCTTCTGTACAAATGAAGCTAGAGAGAGGAGGAAGGTATAGAATATACTTTTCACATCATACTGATATGAATGAAAAGAAAGTCAATTAGAGTCACTGAATCCAAAAGATGTTGCCATCTCAAAGATGCTGCTTGAAACAGAGTACAGGGACAAATTAAATGACATAACATGAGGATTGGTTGGAAGTCAGTATTTGGAGGAAGCAGAACCAATGTTTCCTCAACCCTGCTCACTGAGTGGACAAATGACTATATCTCCACTCGATTAAAATAAAGAGCCAATCAAAGAATCAGAGATGCCAAGTAGAGACTGAAGGCAGAATTTGGTTATGTGGACATGAGTTTGAGCAAGCTCCGGGAGTTGGTGATGGACAGGGACTCCTGGCGTGCTGCAGTTCAAAGGCATTTTTTTGAGTTGACTGGTTTGATCTTGCAGTCCAAGGAACTCTCAAGAGTCTTCTCCGATACCACAGTTCAAAAGCATCAATTCGTCAGCACTCAGCTTTGTTTGTGGTCCAGCTCTTACATCCATACAGGACTACTAGAAAACAGTAGCTTTGACTAGATGGACCTTTGTTGGCAAAGTGATGTCTCTGCTTCAAGTATTGGTATCAAATAGTTAACTTCTAAAATCTACACTCTCAACCCTCAAACAAAATACCAGGAGCTTGGTATCTACTCTTTCTAGAGCTTCTGGTAAAACTGACACCTGAATAGTTTATCAGTGAAAATGAAAGCTTTTTTCCAAACACACTTTACATAGACTGTTTCTTTCTTCCACAGAACTTCTAATCAGTTTTTTTTTTGTTTGTTTGTTTGACTATTTTATTATTAAATATAATGGATGAATCAGTGGTTAACAAACATGTGAATAAACCCTTGAACATGAGCAGCAGAGATTATAAAAATAGAAAAATGTGAACCATGAATAAATATTGTTATCTTTTAGAACAAAAGAAAACTTCCATTCTCTATACTACAAAAATGCAAGAAAGTCCAATCCTCACATGTTAAGAGGTGTATGAAATAATTGCATATATAGAAAATAATATCACCTTATTTAAAATAACAAAGAGCCCTTAGAAGTTTAAACTGTGATGTGACCATAATGAAAAAAAAAATCCAGAAGAAAGATTAGATAAAAGCAGAGAAATCTGTTAGGAAAAAAGGATAGAAAGATAACAACTATGAGAGGAAAAATAAAAACTGAGATGAGATTCTGTAAGATTCAATATCAGATGGATGAAACAGAGAAAATGGAACAAAGATAATATATATGACAAAAAATTTTTCAGAACTGAAACATGTCAGTCATTTGAATGGATCCATTGAGAGCTCAATGAAATGAATAAAATACACTAATCATTAAGTGCATCCTGTTAAATTTCAGGCAAATAAAAATTCTAGCAGGAAAAGCTGCATAAAAACAAAGTATAAGCATATATCTTTTATTTTGTTCATTTTGTTCAAAGGCTGATTAGAAATTTCAATGAGATAAATGATATAACCTACTGGGGAAGTTAGAGATATAGGATTAAATGTAGCCAAATTATCATATATAATATTGGAAAATTATAGTGTCTAATATTTATTATTAAGAAATATTATAAGTATATTTTGTAGAAACATGGAGAAAAGCAGGAGGAAATAAGCAAAAAGAGTAAACAGGCATTTTTTTTCAGAGTACCTGGTCAAAGAATTACCATCTTTGGATTACAAGTATTTATCTACTATTATATTTATCTAATATGTATATTATTTTAATTTAAAAGTTAAATAATATGGATGGAGGGAGGTATACCTTCTCTGGTAGCTCAGCTGGTAAAGAATCCGCCTGCCACGCAGGAGACCCTGGTTCTGTTCCTGGGTCAGGAATATCCGCTGCAGAACGGGGTAGCCTACCCACTCCAGTATTCTTAGGCTTCTCTGGTTGCTCAGGCAGTAAAGAATCTGCCTGCAATGCAGGAGACCTTGGTTTGATCCCTGGGTTGGGAAGATCTCCTGGAGGAGGGCATGGCAACCCACTCCAGTATTCCTGCCTGGAGAATCCCCATGGACTGAGGAGCCTGGCAGGCTACAGTCCATGGGACTGCAAAGAACCAGACATGACTGAGTGACTAAACTGAGCAAAGCAGAGGAAAGAATAGAACAAAATAAAGAGAAATGGGTTATTTAGAGAAAGTATTACATTCAAGGTTGTAACTGCTATCTGAGTGACTATAGATTTTTAGGTTTCTTACTGTAACATTGCTTCCTCCAGTTTCTCACTCACTCAGGTACAAAGCTTCAATGATAAGTTACATAGTATTATGTGCGTATGCATGCTAAATCGCTTTCAGTTGTGTCTGACTCTTTGAGACCCTATGGACCATAGGGTCCCCAGAGGACAATAGGCTCCTCTGTCCATCGGATTCTCTGGGCAAGAATACTGGAGTGGGCTGCCATTTCCTCCTCCAGGGGATCTTCCTGACCTGGGGATTGGAACCATGTCTCTTGAGTCTCCTGCATGGGCAGGCGGATTCTTTACCGCTAGTCCCACATAGAAGGACATTCAAGAGCAAATATCAAGTGTCTTACATCAAATAGTGAGTTATTTTTTCTTCTTCTCTGGAAGAAGTTAATGCAGGTGATCCTCCTAGCAATCCAAGCCTTTTCTTAACATTTCATCATCTTCAACACGTTGCCTGGTAACTGAAAGATAACTCTTTATCTCTTAGGTGTCACATCCATGTTTTGGATAGGAAGAAAGGAAGGGGAGAGGCATATGTGGACTTCTACATATATTTCATTAGCCAGAACTGTGTCACATGGCCACTCCTAAGATGCATGTGAGGTTAGAAAATGGAATTTTTTCCTTTTTATAGTGTCTAACAAAAAGTCAGACATAAAATAAGGGGTTTAGAAGAGTTTGGATCAGGAAATTTATATTTGTTACAAATTTTATGGTGGAAATAGTCTATAGTGGAGCATGAAGATGAATAAATTTTAACAGGCATTATGCTATTGAAGTTAGTCAACTATTAGGATGGCTTCTCATTGAAACCTGAAGATAGACCTGTTGACAAAGATGGAAGTAGACCTGAAGTAAATTTTGCATTATTAGCTTATCAGACATTTTGGTAACAATTTACATATATTACCTCATTTAATATTCACAATGAACTGATACAATATTTCTTCATTTTAGAGATGAGAGACAGTCAAATATATTAATGTATTTAAGGGCACACAGTAAGTGAAATGTTCAGTGAGTTTTTACTACTGTAATAGCAAATAACTCATATTCCAAGAATTACAGGGAGGATTTCCTTATGGGTGCATAAAATTCCATGTTTCATTATGTTAAGCATAAATGTGGTGCTTACTGATTCAGTGGTGAAGAGTGTGTAGCACATGGTAAATTTAGAGTTGCCTGCTCTTCTGGGAGTTCATATCCAGAAAGTAAAGTGCTAAAAGGAACATCAGAACCTCCAACTCTTTACCATTCTTTGACCCATGGCGGGTGAGCACTGATGATCAAAAAAATGTGCATATATTTCCAGTAAATTTAAAGGTCCAAGTATAAGCTGAAGAATTTGGATTTGCAGGTGATGTTTTCATCTTTCCCTATTTGAGGTTCATAATTTTCAATACAGGGTAGTCTGTAAGACAAATAACTGGTTTTAAGTATATAAATAGTTAATATTGTGTGGCCAGTTTAATTAAGCACCCTTCATTTATTCTTCTCAGCTAAACTTTTTTGTGGTAATACTGTTATCTTCATTTTATGTGATAGACTGCAAGTTCTTGAAGGATAAATGTTTCACTGAAGTGATAAGACTGACCCTACTTCTCTAATGTCAAAGCTGATGTCTTTAACGACTTTGATATTTTTATGTCAAAAATTTTTGTTTTACTAGACCACAGTGGAAACTCAGTTTTGTAAAATATTGTTAGGACAGAAAGGAAGGAACATCCAAGAACAATATGGTTGAGAATAAGAACAGAGAGCAAAGTTAGCAGACGCTGCCTGCTTTTCACCTCGAAAGGCGGCACTGTTTTGCTTTTTTTTTTTTTTTTTGTCATCTCAGAAGAATAGAGTCTGAAGAACCTAGAAAACTTGTAAATTAAAAATAAGCATCTTTCTTCCACTTATGGAACCAAAATACAAGGGGACAAATAGGACTAAAGCAACAAATCATCCTCCTGCGGATGGGAACTGCTAGTAGAAGTGTTCATTTATGGTAGGAGAACAGAGCAGATCTCATGGATAGAAAGCAAAGGCTGCACTGAGGTTGCAAGGTTTGTGAAAGGTGATGAAAATAAGACTTACAATTGTCACTGGGGATAAAGCTTATTTAAATCCCCCTTCTTGGAGGATGGGAGGAATTGGACATAATCCAATGCTCAGGATCTGGGTAAAACCTCCATTGCTAGAAGAGTTAATCTAGAGAAATTAATAATTAAGAAGATTAATAATAAACAAGAAGAAGATTAATAACATCACAGAGTGGTACTTGTAACATTTTAGGGATGACTGAGAGGATTTTTTTTATAAACCTTTTATCCTTATATTTGGAAAACTACTTCTTATGAGATGTTATAAAAATGTTTTTCTATATTTAAAAAATTACCTGTCCCCTATTTCTGAATTTTTCTTGTTTTGTCTATTCCAAAGTATTTTCTAGCTTTTATGAAGATTTTACTCCGAGACTCTCGCAATGGTAATGAAAGAGAGAAATGCCCTTGATAATGGTTAGATTTATTTTTCCACCATTTCTTTCTTGCATTGTGAATACCGAAAGAGTAAAGCCCAGTGAATGTGTCAACATATTTCCTGGAACACTTGAAACTGCTATTATTATCTATCGCTGAATTAAATATTTTCTGTTTGCAATATAAAACATTTTAATTACAATACAAATTACATGGTACCACCATGTAGCAGTAAACAAAGAACTAATTTGTGTTCTTTCTGTACTTATCATTTGTTGACTAATTAGTTTCTCTATGAGACACCAAGTGACTCTTATAAATGCAAACCTCCTGAGGATATAAAGGTTAATTTTGAAGTGATTACAAATATTCCAGTAACATTGTAATTAATAGTTACATCTGTGATGCATAAGTCTTCTAAAGCAGCAGTGAGTAACCTCTGTAAATTAGTACACATAGTTGGCATCATTTAGGATACATTATTCCTTTTGCATTATCTCTTTCATTCAGTCAAGTTTCAGGGAGCAACAGGGTCGCATATTAAAACCATCATCATTCTAAAACCATGACCCCGTGTGCTTGCATCGGATAGATGTATGTGCCTGTATGAGAGATACCACACACACACACCTCCCTGTCTCTGCACACGTTATCAATTCATATTAGGCTGAACTTGAGCTAGGACTGGACGTGTTTTGGAATGATTCGTTAAGTTATGGAGGTGTCATCCATTTATATGTGGGACACAGAAGGCTGTTGGGAAAGAACTTACCCTCTCCCAAGGAGAAGATGACAAAGCCTCTTTCACAAAGCGCTAATGGAAGGATGATTCTGAGAACAGATATCTACCATTAAGCTATAATTCTTTTACCAACTTACATGCGTTTATAAATAGGTTTTAGGAAGTAAAAGGGTCTGTGATGTTGAAACTGAAGTTTCTTTTCTCCTCCCTCCTAAAATTTCTGAAAGTCCTTGCAATTCTGACATGCCACTGATTGGATTTCACCTTATCCTTTCAGTTCTTAACTTTTGGTAATTGTTAAAGATGTTGAATGGAGTTTTTTTTTTTTTTTTTTTTAAATAATAGGTCAAGTACTAAAGTGTAGTACTAATTTAAGTGTTAACTATTTCAAATTATTTTTGCAATCAAGCATGACATATCAGTCTCTTGAGAGGTAAAGAAAGGAGTAAGTCAAGAATGGTCATCAGAAATTTGGTGTAATCCATAACTTGTCTTATCACTATCATAGTCCATATTAATATATAATTGAGGCAGTGGTTATATAGTGGGTTTCCCAGGTGGCTCAGTGGTAAAACAATTCACCTTTCAATGTAGGAGGTGTGGGTTCGATCCTTGGGTTGGAAGAGGAAATGGCAACCCATTCCAGTATTCTTGCCTGAAAAATTCTATGGACAGAGAAGCCTTCTAGAGTCCATGGAGTCAGACAGGACTGAGTGACTGAGCACCCAAACACAATGGTTATATAACACTGCTGGGCTTTCCAATTGTGATTCTATGGTTACTTTTCTTCCAAGTTTTACCACTGGGTTAGTTATAAATAAGAGAGTAAAAAAGACTAGAATTAGATTAGATTTTAAATAAATCTCTTCTGACCTGTTCAGTTGACATCTTAAGCCTAATGAACCCAACTGAGTTTCTGATAATTTGCACCAAACCTGCTTCTCCTATAATCTTCTCCGTTTAGTTTTTAGCAACCCCACCATTCTAGAGGTTCAGGTCAAAGATCTGAGACAATTGGGTTGTTTCTTTATTTCAACACATTTTTCTAACATGTCAGGTAATGCTCTCACCTCTAACTTACAGATGTATAAGAATACAACCACAACTGCACCTCTTGATCAAGCTTCCATCACCCTTACGTAGATTATGACAATCCCCTCCTAATGGCGCTCAGTATTTGCATCTTTGCCCTCTTCTGATCTCTACTCAGTCCAGAAGCCAGAGTGACCTTTTAAAATATGAGTTTGATTATATTTCTTCCTTGTTCAAAATCCTTTGCTTTTATATTTAATTTTTTTTTTGACTTTTAACTTGTTTTTAATTAGATAACTACAATGTTGTATTGGTTTCTGCTGTACAATAATGTGCATCAGCTATAAGTATACATATATCCTCTCCTTTTTGAGCCTCCCTCCCATTCCCTCCCCATCCCACCCCTTTAGGTCACACAGAGCCCCGAGGTGAGCTCCCTGTGCGAGCTTTACAGCAGCTTTCCACTAGCTATCTGTTTTACACATGGCAGTGTATATATGTGAATGCAGCTCCCTCAGTTTGTCCCACCTTCTTCTTTCCCTCACAAAACTTTGCCCACCAGTGTGTTCTCTATGTCTGTGTCTCTTCCTGCCCTGCAAATAGGTTCACCAGTACCATTTTTCTAGATCCCATATATATGCATTAAGATATGATATTTGTTTTTCTCTTTCTGACTTACTTCACTCTGTGTAACAGGCTCTAGGTTCATCCACCTCACTAGGACTGACTCAAATTCAAAAATTCATTTAAAAAAGTAAAAGCCAGAGCCCTGTTCTTTGACCTACAAGGCTCTATATAATCTTTCTTCTCATTACTTGTGTGAACTCTTGTCCTACTTCTCTCTTTCATCTATTCCCAATATTCCAGTCGTGTTTCTCTTTGAAAAACCACCTAGGCATGCTCTGTCTGGAGTTACTTTTTTCAAGTGACCACCCTATTTAAAATTGCATCCCATCCCCTTTCACCCAATAATTCACATTTACCTTCTCAGCTTTAATTATTTTCTCTTGGCACTTATCTCAGTAGGCTATATAATTTGTTTTCTTTCGTATCTTCCCATAAAACATTTATGAAGGTAGGGACTTCTGTGTGTGTTCTCTTCTTGTAAACCATGTTTAGCACAGAGTAAATGTTTGACAGAATTTTTAATGAAAAAGAATATATCTTACACAAGTAAATGATTTCCTTTAATCATTAAAGGAATTAAATTCCTTTCATTAAAATGATTAAAATGATTTTCTTAAATTTCCTTAAATCCTATTAAAATGTTTTCCTGAAATAAATAAGTCATTAAAATGATTTATGTTGGCTAAATCAAAGCTATCATTCAGGATACAGGTAAAAGCAGCAATGATATTATGTCTTAATCAATGAAATCTATATATTACATTTTGGGTCATAGTGCATTTTTATTTATTTTTACTTTTTTTAATTGAAGGATAATTGCTTTACAGTAATGTGTTGGTTTCTGCCATATAACAGCACAAATCAGTCATAATTATAATAGTGTGTATTTTAATGTTTGTTCATTTGTCCATAACTAAGTCACTTTGCTGGTATTGTATATGGAGTCTTAAAAACATTAAAATGTATTAAAATAAAATTTAATACTATGTAAGTGAGATAAGTCACACATTTATTTTTATTCACAGAATATCAATTTTTGATCTCTCTAAATTTTTGATTTAGTTTTTTCATGTTTATAAAATTACATTATAAGTTAACTTCATATGTAAAGGCCAAATGAATAGCAATTTTCCTTACTTTCCCACCAAAGAGTGTCTTGTTTGATCAAAATGTGGATATGTCTGTGAGAATGTCATTATTTGAATATGACCTGCCATTTGTATCCCATCACAAAGTGTTACATGGAGTGTTCTCTATCTGCCACCACAGTTTGAAAACAGGAAATTATACTACTATCACTATCTTAAACTATATAAGTTTAAGATGTGTAGCATAATGATTTGATTTCACACACATCATGAAATGATTACCACAGTAAGTTTAGTGAACATCTAATATCTCATACAGATACAAAATAAAAGAAAAGGAAAACATTGTGTGTGTCTGATGAGAACTCAAGATTTACCCTCTTAATTTAATTCTCTTTTCTCTTTGGGGTGACAGAAAATAAATATTAGGCTATGCCATATATGCAGACATAAGGAACTATCTCTATATAATGTTAAAGTAACTTGCTTTCTTTGGTTTTACCTTTCATATATGTAAAATGGAGTCCTACTTCTTTTTTCTTATTCTCTTTTATTACCAGACTGGGCACAGTTTTAGTGAGGCTTAAGTAACATATTTACAGCATTTTGAAAATTATAAAGTCATACATGAATGCAATGGGTCATTCTGGGTTAATTAGGGCTTTGGTGTTTCTTCCAAGCAAGGCAAATGTGGAGAATGCAATTTTTAATTATGTAAATATAAGAATCTTTTTTCCTAATTCAAACTCTTATTCAAAAGTACATCCTCTCCCCCCCGGTCCCAAGAGCAGTATCAGTTTGTCAGAATCCCCTTGATTCTGATGGCCTGTGTAAGGGAAAGAATTATCTAGTGCTTATTTAGCTTTAGAATCCCATCTCAAAAAAATCAGTCAGCAGACATATTCACAGCTTGCAGCTCTTTTTTAAAGAGCAGTCATGTATGCCTTTTGTTGATAACTTAAATATTTGATTCTGCTCATAAAAGTCCTCTGTTTATTGCTTGATGTCATCATTTTGCTAACAAAGCAACTCCCGTTTCAGATCCTTTAGGTGAATATGTTTTCTGAAGAGTTTTCCCAGTTGTAAGGGAGGAGAATGGTGAAAGATAGAATAGAAATATGTTATTTTATGAGAGTAGATTAGAGTTATACTTTCTCCTGCTGCTTACAGGCCAGTTGGAAGTAGCAGTGATCTCTATTATGTTACATAATAACTCAGGAGTGAGGGTAATCCTGAATACAAGAGGCCATGAGGCAGTTTGACACAAAATCCTGGTGAGGCTGAAAGTGAAAATATTTTTTCTCAAAGTGCTTGCCTTGGAGACATTTAATAGGAGGACACATTAAACAACCATATAGTACAATGATTTTTTTTGTAATAGAGGAATGCTTGTCTTATAGTTCTCAGATGTCCAATTATTTTCTTTTATTTAAAACACAGAATCTTACAAAATTCCAGGGACTGTAGTATCTCAAAGAAGCAAACTTCAAACATGTCCATCACAGAGGAGTCGAGCCTGTAGCATTTCATTATTGTCCAGTGTTCACTTTTTCCATTTGTGTGTGTGGTTTGTTAATTAGAGCGGATATCACTAAAGTCATAGAATTCATATTAATGCCATCTATAATGTCTGCCTAAAATTGAGCAACTCTAAGTAACTTATACATAAAACAGAAGTCAAATCTATGGAAATACATTTTGGTATTTCACACCCACTACAATTATAACTTCCTCAAATCAGATGACTTCTTCCCCAACCCTTAATAAAATCTCTTTGGAAAATTCTAGATTCTTTATACAATATTTTACAAATATGTATTTGGAATTAGGGTCACTCAGGTTCTTCACTCCTGGCCATCCTTGGAGAAGCTCACAGTGGCACTGTGGCTGGTTCCCACCCACAAAAGGACTTCTGTCTTGCTATGTGTCATGCCAGTGATGCCTCTGACTAGCTTTCCCCTTGGGGTCACCCTGAGCCCTCAGTATCCCTTTCCTTCTCAGATATTTTGTGAGATTTGATGGAAGATGGTTCTCTCCCAGCCTGTGTTTCCCTTTGTCTCTTATAAGTGATACTGGATGTGAAACCAGCTTTCTTAGCTTCTTCTCTAACTGGGTTTATGTTGGGTAGAGTTCTATGATGACCCCAAAGATCCGTGAACATGCCCTATTTAATCTCCTCCCCTTGAAAAGGGGACCTGTGAACAGGATTCAGTAGTCATTCTCATGTTATATGGCAAAGGTGAGATTTTTGCAGAGAGTCATTCTCATGTTGATTACTGGCAAAACAGACAAGACATTTAAGAAAGATCCGAGACAGCAAAGATTTTCTTATGGACTCTGTGGGAGAGGTAAGATTTGGGAGTCCATGTAAAATATCATGTAAGAAATTTTGCACTAAGTTCAAAATACTGGATGTGATTACTGGGATGACCCAGAGGGATGGTATGGGAGGGAGGAGGAGGAGGGTTCCACATGTAAACAGACATTTAAAAAAGATCCTATAAAATTTAAAAAAAAAAAAAGAAAGATCAGTGATTCTCCTGTTGGCCTACAGTCCTCCATGTGTTCCATGGCTGCAAGGAACTGAGTTGTTGAAATAATAATGTAGTCTTAGAAGAGGAGCCCATGTCTCAGATGAGATCCCAAACCTGGTCAACACCTTGATCTCAACTTACTGGACCCTGGGCAGATAATGCATTTAAACTATGATAGACTTTTCACCTACAGAAACTGAGATAATTAATGGATATTGTTTAACCTTCTAAATGTATAGTAACCTGTTATGAAACAATAGAAAACATATCCCTCTTCATTTATAGCATTTTGAAACCAATCAAAGGGGTCATACCTTCTTAATTTCCCACTTCTCTCAACACTCCTTTTCATGTGCCTTCACAAAGATGAGTTCCTTCTTTTTTCACCCTCAGTTCTAAGGTGAGCTCAACCTGGATCACTTTGCACTTAACAAAAATGGAAACTGAGACTGCTTCAATCCAAGTAGGTAACAAGCTAATGTGCACTGATGTCAACTGGTATGAAAGAAAGTGGTTGTGATAGGTCCCATACAGAAATGAGGGCCTTATTTAAAACCAAGAGTGAAAGAAAAATACTAGTTATTTTGAACAGGGTTAGCCTGGGGCGCTAAATGCATGTTACTCTTGCTACCCTTACAATTTTTACACTCATGTCAGACATTGGTAATTTATTCACCTTTCCCCTCCTTCCTCTCCAGTAAACCTCAATACAGACTTGGGATTTTTCTTAGAATCTGTCCAATTATCTTCTAATTTGGAAAGTCAGAAGGAATAAAACTTATATCATATTTTTTTCTTTTTTTTTTTTATTTTTTAACTTTACAATATTGTATTGGTTTTGCCATAAATCAAAATGAATCCACCACAGGTATACATGTGTTCCCCATCCTGAACCCTCCTCCTCCCCCCTCCCCATACCATCCCTCTGGGTCATCCCAGTGTACCAGCCCCAAGCATCCAGTATCCTGCATCGAACCTGGGCTGGTGACTCGTTTCATATATGATATTATACATGTTTCAGTGCCATTCTCCCAAATCATCACACCCTCTCCCTCTCTCACAGAGTCCAAAAGACTGTTCAATACATCAGTGTCTCTTTTGCTGTCTCGTTTACAGGGTTATTGTTACCATCTTTCTAAATTCCATATATATGCGTTAGTATACTGTACTGGTGTTTTTCTTTCTGGATTACTTCACTCTGTATAAAGTTTTCACATGTGAGCTAGTAAAAAGTAGTCATTAATGTCATACATTTGCTTTATGCCCTTCCCAAACTTCTATTGAAACCTTGTACCTAGTATGTGATAATGACGTATTAGGCACAAAGGTAAAATGGTAAATAAGATATCCTGAATAATTCTAACCTGAAGGGTACATGTTATCCTATTTGGGAACATATGGTTTACTTAGTAGTCAAATATATTTTATTTCACAGAATGTGAATAATTCCCAAGTAATTTTTTTTTGTTTAGATAATATTGTCACCCTGCTTATTTAACTTACATGCAGAGGATATCATGAGAAACACTGGGCTGGATGAAGCACAAACTGGAATGAAGATTGCTGGGAGAAATATCAATAACCTCAGATGCTGGTGACACCACCCTTATGGCAGAAAGTGAAGAACTAAAGAGCCTCTTGATTAAAGTGAAAGAGGAGAGTGAAAAAGTTGGCGTAAAGCTCAACATTCAGAAAACTAAGATCATGGCATCCGGTCCCATCACTTCATGGCAAATAGATGGGGAAACAGTGGAAATGGTGGCTGACTTTATTTTGGGGGGCTCTAAAATCACTGCAGATGGTGATTGCAGTCATGAAATTAAAAGACGCTTACTCCTTGGAAGGAAAAGTTATGACCAACCTAGACAGCATATAAAAAAGCAGAGATATTACTTTGTCCACAGAGGTCCATCTAGTCAAGGCTATGGTTTTTCCAGTAGTCATGTATGGATGTGAGAGCTGGACTATAAAGAAAGCTGAGTGCTGAGAATTGATGCTTTTGAACTGTGGTGTTGGAGAAGACTCTTGAGAGTCCCTTGGACTGCAAGGAGATCCAACCAATCCATCCTAAAGCAGATCAGTCCTGGGTGTTCATTGGAAGGACTGATGTTGAAGCTGAGACTCCAATACTTTGGCTGCCTGATGCAAAGAGCTGACTCATTTGAAAAGACCATGATGCTGGGAAAGATTGAGGGCAGGAGGAGAAGGGGACGTCAGAGGATGAGATGGTGGGATGACATCACCAACTCAATGGACATGAGTTTGGGTGAACTCCGGGAGTTGGTGATAGACAGGGAGGCCCTGAATGCTGCAGTTCATGGGGTCACAAAGAGTTGGACATGACTGAGCAGCTGAACTGAACTGAAGGAATTATATCCAGATTCTGTGGAGTGACTGTATATTATCCCTAGTAAAATTTTTGAAAGGGAAACTGAAGTTGCTTGAAATCAGATGGGGCCTCAAATTCAGTTCTCTGAGAGGTTATGTTGTTGTTCAGTCACTAGATCATGTTTGGCTTTTTGTGACCCCATGGAATGCAGCTTTCCAGGCTTCTCTGTCCTCTACTATCTCCTGGAGTTTGCTCAAATTCATGTCCATTGACTCGATGAGGCTGTCTAACCATCTCATCCTCTGCTTCCCACTTATCCTTTTACCCTCAATCTTTCCCAGCATCAGGGTTGTTTCCAATGAGTCAGCTGTTCACATCAAGTGGCCAGAGTTTTGGAACTTAAGTATCAGTCCTTCCAATGAATATTCAGGGTTGATTTCCTTTAGGATTGACTAGTTTGATCTTCTTGCTGTTTAAGGGACTCTGAACAGTCTTTTCCAACACCACAGTTCGAAAGCATCAGTTCTTCAGGGCTCATCTTTCTTTATGGTCCAAATCTCACATCCATACAGGACTGCTGGAAAAACCATAGCTTTGACTTTGTTTGTAGGCAAAGTGATGTCTCTACTTTTTAATACACTGTCTAGGATTATTATAGCTTCCCCTCCAAGCAGCAAGTGTCTTTTAATTTCATGGCTGCAGTTACCATGTGCAGTGATTTGGTGACTCAGGTAAATAAAATCTGTCACTGCTTCTACTTTTTCCCGTTCTTTTTGCCATAAAGTAATGGGACTGGATGCCATCCATGATCTTAGTTTTTTGAATATTGCATTTTAAGCCAGCTTTTTCACTCTCCTCTTTCACATTTGTCAAGAGGCTTTTTAGTTCCTCTTTACTTTCTGCTATTAGAGTGGTATCGTCTGTGTATCTGAGATTATTGATATTTCTCCCAGCAATCTTAATTCCAGTTTGTGATTCATCCAGCCTGGCATTTCACACCATATACTTTGCATATAAGTTAATGAGCAGGGTGACAGTACACCACCTTGTTGTACTCCTTTCCCAATTTTGAACTAGTCCAGTTCTTATTGTTGCTTCTTGACCTGCACACAGGTTTCTCAGGAGACAGGTGAGGTGGTCTGGTACTCCCATGTCTTTAAGAATTTTCCACAGTTTGTTTTGATCCATAGAGTCAAAGGCTTTAGCATAGTCAATAAAGCAGTAGATGTTTTTCTGGAATTCTCTTGCTTTCTCCATGATACAACGAATGTTGGCAATTTGATCTCTGAGTCCTCTGCCTTTTCTCAGCCTAGCTTGTACATCTGGGAGTTCACATACTGCTGAAGCTGAGCTTGAAGGATTTTGAGCATGATGCTGCTGGCATGTGAAATGAGCACAGTTGTACAGTATTTTGAACATTCTTTGGCATTGCCTTTCTTTGGGATAGGAATGAAAACTTACCTTTTCCAGTCCTGTGGCTACTGCTGAGTTTTCTGAATTTACTGATGTATACAGCACTTTAACAGCATCATCTTTTAGAAATTTAAATAGCTCAGCTGGAATTCTGTCACCTCCATTAGCTTGCTTCATAGTAATGCTTCCTAAGTCCCACTTGACTTCACACTCCAGGATGTCCAGCTCTATGTGAGTAACCCCATCATTGTGGTTATCCAGGTCATTGAGACCTTTTTTGTGTAGTAATTCTATGTATTCTTGCCACCTCTTGTTAACATCTGCTTCTGTTGGGTCCTTACTATTTCTGTCCTTTATTATGCCCATCCTTGCACAAAATGTTCCCTTGAGTTCTCCAATTTTCTTGAAGTGATCTTTATTCTTTCCTATTCTATTGTTTTCCTGTATTTCTTGTATTTCAAATATGTCTTCTTATCTCTCCTTGTTATTTCCTGGAACTCTGTGTTCAGCTGAATGTATCTTTCCATGTCTCCATTGCCTTTCACCTTGCTTCTTTTCTCAGCTATCCTCAGGCAATCACTTTGCCTTCTTTCATTTCTTTTTTTGGGGATTGTTTTGGTCACTGTCTGCTGTACAGTGTTATGAACATCTGTCCATAGTTCTTCGGGCACTCTGTCTACCAGATCTAATCCCTTGAATCTATTTGTCACTTCCACTGTGATGATTAGATTCAATTTATTTACCATTATCAAATCCCTTAATTGTAAGGGATTTGATTTAGGGCATACCTGAATGGCCTAGTGGTTTCCCTACTTTCTTCAATTTAAATCTGAATTTTGCAATAAGGAGTTCATGATCTGAGCCATAGTTGGCTCCAAGTCTTGTTTTTGCTGACTGTATGGAGCTTCTCCATCTTTGGCTGCAAAGAATATAATCAATCTGATTTCAGTTTTGACCATATTTTGATGTCCATGTGTAGCATCTTCTCTTGGGTTGTTGGAAAAGGGTGTTTGCTATGACCAGTATGTTTTCTTGACAAAACTCTGTTAGCCTTTGCCCTGCTTCATTTTGTATTCCAAGGCCAAACTTGCCTGTTATTATCAGCAGTCAAACTTTAAGAACATGTATCTTTAGAATAGATTGCTTGTCTGGTCTCTAATGGAAGCTATTGGAATATCACTAAGTAACATTTGATTTTAAATGACAAATTCAATCAGAAAGATGAGTTAAGCTTACTGATTTCAAACAGCCTTGTCAGAAATAGAAGTGTGATATCTCTATGTTCTAGGCTCTGTAGAAGAGAGGAAATTAAACAGGGCATCTCATTTGATAAATTTAAATTCACCAAATTTTACAAAAGGCATACATAGTGGTAATCAAATCTCAGGATCATACTGACAAGCCTAAAGCAAGAGAAGAAATGGCACAGCTGAAGGGAAGTCTTTGACATGGCAGAAAGAAGTGCTGTCAGTTCATGGAAAGAATGCAGGGACTCAAACAGTAGAGACTGAGGTTCAGAATATTGTATCCTCTGCACTTTTGGTATTTTGGGGCCCCTCTAATTCTTAGTTGTGGGGAGCTGCCTGTACACTGATGATATCTAGAAATATCTCTACCCTCTATCCACCAGATACCGGTGTTTTCCCCCACCCCAAGCTCTGACAATTATAAATATGTTCAGACATCAGCCAAATGTTCCCAAACAGGCAAAAGAACTGTTGAAAACCATTGTTATAGTTGTATAATGTAGTTAACTAAGTTGGAAGTCAATGTTGTAGGAGACAGCTCTTTTGAATAAGATGTTCTGTGATTAATTATTTTTGGAAATACTCATTCCTTCATTCAACAAATATTTGTTAAATTCATACCATGTGCCAGGAGTTGTTTTAAGTGATTGGGGTTCATCAGTCAGCAAAAGACAAAAATCCCTGCTTTCAATGGATGTGATATTAAATTTTACAGTATATTAGAAGGTGAGAAGTGCTAAGGAAAAAGGCAGGATGAGGAGGATTAGGATTATTTGAGTAGTGGGGGAGGAAGTTTTCAGTTTTAAATATGGAAATGATCTTAGGAAAGTATGAGGGAAAGAAATTTATTTTTCATCTTTTTTTTTTTCCCCCCACAGAGCTAATAGAATGAGCTCACATGGTAGGGAACACAGTATGTTTACTTATTCATTAAGCAATTATTTATTGAATTAGCTGTTGATTTTCTAGGCACTGAGCTGAAGTTATGATGATGAGCAAGGTAGACCTGGTTTCTCCCCTCCTTGCATGTATATGAGAGAGATATCTCATTGAAAACAGTTATAGAATAAGATATAAAACTTCAGCTTGGATATTTCTATTTAGAAATGACACACAGAGTTAAGAGATATAAATAAGATGGATTTGTCATAAGATGTGTGTGAGTAAAGATTTCCATGAAGAAATGATAATATCTTAGAGGAGTTAAGTGTGCAGTGGGAAAGAGGTGAAGATAAAAGTTGTAAAGAAAGAAAAAGAAAGAAAAGAAAAGCATATGCAAATAATCAGTGGTAAGTGGAGCTTAGAGAATAACTTGAGGGCATCATGGAATAATGTGAGGAATGAGAGGTAAACTACATGAGGTAGCTACCTCATGTAGAGCATATTGTAATTTGCATCTTTATATTAGGAGCAGTGAAAAGCCAATGGCATAGTCTAAATGGGGATGGGGACGTCACATGATTAGATTTTCATATTGAAAAAAGAAAATCTAGCTGTAGGGGAATAGCTAGTTTGAGGGGGATGAGATAGAATGGAGTATGAATAAAAGATGAACTATGAAGGATGAGAACTGGACTGTGGAGTCATCAATTGTGCTTGGGAGAAATGGATGGATTCTAAAGATATTTAGAAGGCAAAATCAGTAGTGATTTTGTGATCAACTGAATGTAATGCTAAAGGGCGCAAGAATAACAGTCAAAATCTACAAGTATTTTGGTGATTCTCTTGCACACTACTAGAGTTGGAGTAGTTTGTGAGTTGAGTTTCAGATCTGTTCATCTTAAGATGTTTTTGGACATCTAGAAGAAATGTTTAGAAAGTACTATATATATGGGAGAAGGCAATGGCAACCCACTCCAGTACTCTTGCCTAGCAAATCCCATGGACGGAGGAGCCTGGAAGGCTGCAGTCCATGGGGTCGCTAGGAGTCAGACACGACTGAGCAACTTCACTTTCACTTTTCACTTTCATGCATTGGAGAAGGAAATGGCAACCCACTCCAGTGTTCTTGCCCGGAGAATCCCAGGGACGGGGGAGCTTGGTGGGCTGCTGTCTATGGGGTCGCACAGAGTCGGACATGACTGAAGTGACTTAGCAGTAGCAGTAGCAGTATATAGTATATATGAGACAGAAACTGATGTGTTTTTGATTGAATTTAAAAATTGATAAAATGGGTGATAAAAATAGTAACATTAGTTCTGATAGTCTCATTTAAGAAATGGTTAAACAGTCCTTTTAGGAGTATGGCCAAAGGATTTATCTCACTTAGGGAGATGTTTATCTCAGACAAAAAGTAGACCACTGGTATCATGGCACTGTTAGTACCAACAGCATTATAATATGCTTACATTTAACCTTTTTTTAAGGCCAATGGTAGAAGAGAATTCAGAAGCTGCAGTCTAGACCCACAGGCAACTTTTGTTGTAGGCTCTTAGGCTATAAAGGCAGAACCAATCTTTTTTCCTCAAACCACACAAAACCAAACATAAATGTGTTTAGTTTTGAACATTTAGTATAATTCTGTGTAGTTCATATTCTAAGAGGGTTAGTAGTTTTCATGCTACTGCAGGTATACTATACATACTGTGCTTTTTCAGTATTTTTTATTATATTGTTAAAATCTGATTAGTCTTGTCCTTTAATCGGAGTGTGAAAGATTGTTGGATTTTGATAGGCTTCCCAAAAGTAATGGAAGTTTTGCCAAGGTCTATAGGGAAATTGTTTCACATGTGGAGAAAATAGGAAGGAAACAATTTTTGGACAGTTCCTAGAAAGTGCTGAGAGAGGAAAAATTTTGTGAAGATACATGTGATCAGCACACATGCAAGACTAGCAGTAACAACAGAGTTATTCACATGACTTTTAAAACAACACTTATAAAGATATGACAATGTCATGATTATTTGAATGGGGAAAATCCAAGTTTGAAATAAGGTGTCAGAGCCTAATGTGTCAGAGTACTGAAACATCCATACTTCCTTATGGTGATGTGTGACTTTAGGAAAGCTCTGAGCCATGGGAACAAGTTGAATTGTTATCTCACTGACAACTTTGACCTCCATACCTGTCTACATAAGCAATAACTTTATTTAAAAACATTTTAAATTATAGTCATTCTTTTGAAATGAAATTTATATGCTTTTATTAACTATAGTCATGCCATCCAATTTAGTTACCTTGTAATTACAAAAGGTATTCGATAAGTGTGCAAAGGGGAGGTTGTCTCATGACAGGCATGCTTTAATATTTAGTGCATAACATTTCCTTGCAGTTTTAAATGATTTGCAATAATTTATGTAGCTTTTTACAATTTTTTAAAAAGCACCTGTGTGTATACTGCATAACTGTTTTTTTTTCTTGAAGAATTTTTTACATTAAAAACTACATTTTCCTTAATAATGTCATTCAGTTCAGTTCAGTCACTCAGTTGTGTCCGACTCTTTGCAACCCCATGAACCACAGCATGCCAGGCTTCCCTGTCCATCACCAACTGCCAGAGTCTACCTAAAGCCATGTCCATTGAGTCAGTGATGCCATCCAACTATCTCATCCTCTGTTGTCCCCTTCTCCTCCTGACCTCAATCTTTCCCAGCATCACAGTTTTTTCAAATGAATCAGCTCTTCGCATCAGGTGGCCAAAGTACTGGAGTCTCAGCTTCAACATCAGTCTCTCCAATGAACACCCAGGACTGTTCTGCTTTAGGATGGACTGGTTGGATCTCCTTGCAGTGCAAGGGACTCGCAAGAGTCTTCTCCAGCACCACAGTTCAAAAGCATCGATTCTTTGGCTCTCAGCTTTTTAGTTCAACTCTCACATCCATACATGACTACTGGAAAAACCATAGTCTTGACTAGATGGACCTTTGAGGATAAATTAATGTCTCTGCTTTTTAATATGCTGTCTAGGTTGGTCACAAATTTCCTTCCAAGGAGCAAGCATCTTTTAATTTCATGGCTGCAGTCACCATCTGCAGTGATTTTGGAGCCCCCCAAAATAAAGTCAGCCACTCTTTCCCCTGTTTCCACATCTGTTTGCCATGAAGTGATGGGACCGGTGCCATGATCTTATTTTTCTGAATGTAGAGCTTTAAGCCAACATTTTCACTCAGCTCTTTCACTTTCATCAAGAGGCTCTTTAGTTCCTCTTCATTTTCTGCCATAGGGTGGTGTCATCTGCATATCTGAGGGTATTGATATTTCTCCTGGCAATCTTGATTCCAGCTTGTGCTTCTTCCAGCCCAGGATTTCTCATGATGTACTCTGCATATAAGTTAAATAAGCAAGGTGACAGTATGCAGCCTTGACACACTCCTTTTCCTATTTGAAATCAGTCTGTTGTTCCATGTCCAGTTCTAACTGTTGCTTCCTGACCTGCATGCAGGTTTCTCAAGAGGCAGGTCAGGTGGTCTGGTATTCCCATCTCCTTCAGAATTTTCCACAGTTTATTGTGATCCACACAGTCAAAGTCTTTGTCATAGTCAATTAAGCAGAAATAGATGTTTTTCTGGAACTCTCTTGCTTTTTCGATGATCCAGCAGATGTTGGCAATTTGATCTCTGGTTCCTCTGCCTTTTCTAAAACCAGCTTGAACTTCTGAAAGTTCACGGTTCACATATTTTTGAAGCCTGGGTTGGTGAATTCTGAGCATTACTTTACTAGCATGTGAGATGAGTGCAATTGTGCAGTAGTTTGAGCATTCTTTGGCATGCCTTTCTTTGGGATTGGATTGAAAACTGACCTTTTCCAGTCCTGTGGCCACTGCTGAGTTTTCCAAATTTACTGACATATTGAGTGCAGCACTTTCACAGCATCATCTTTTAGGATTTGAAATAGCTCAACTGGAATTCCATCACCTCCACTAGCTTTGTTCATAGTGATGCTTTCTAAGGCCCACTGGACTTCACATTCCAGGATGTCTGGCTCTAGGTGAGTGTGAGTGATGACACCATCATGATTATCTGGGTCGTGAAGATCTTTTTTGTACAGTTCTTCTGTGTATTCTTGCCACCTCTTCTTAATATCTTCTGCTTCTGTTAAGTCCATACCATTTCTGTCCTTTATTGAGCCCATCTTTGCATGAAATGTTCCCTTGTTATCTCTAATTTTCTTGAAGAGATCTCTAGTCTTTCCCATTCAGTTGTTTTCCTCTATTTCTTTGCATTGATCACTGAGGACAGCTTTCTTCTCCTTTCCATTCTTTGGAACTATGCATTCAAATGAGTATATCTTTCCTTTTCTCCTTTGCTTTTCACTTCTCTTCTTTTCACAGCTATTTGTAAGGCCTCCTCAGACAACCATTTTGCTTTTTTGCATTTCTTTTTCTTGGGGTTGGTCTTGATTCCTGTCTCCTGTATAATGGCATGAACCTCCATCCATAGTTCATCAGGCACTCTGTCTATCAGATCTAGTCCCTTAAATCTATTTCTCACTTCCACTGTATAGTCATAAGGGATTTGATTTAGGTCATACCTGAATGGTCTAGTGGTTTTCCCCACTTTCTTCAGTTTAAGTGAATTTGGCAATAAGTAGTTCATGATCTGAGCCATAGTCAGCTCCTGGTCTAGTTTTTGCTGACTGTATAGAGCTTCTCCATCTTTGGCTGCAAAGAATATAATCAGTCTGATTTTGGTGTTGACCGTCTGGTGATGTCCATGTGTAGAGTCTCTCTTGTGTTGTTGGAAGACAGTGTTTGCTATGACCAGTGCATTCTCTTGGAAGAACTCTATTAGCCTTTGCCCTGGTTCGTTCTGCACTCCAAGGGTAAATTTGCCTGTTACTCCAGGTGTTTCTTGACTTCCTACTTTTGCATTCTGCTGCTGCTGCTGCTGCGTCACTTCAGTTGTGTCCAACTCTGTGAGACCCCAGAGACGGCAGCCCACTAGGGTCCCCTGTCCCTGGGATTCTCCAGGCAAGAACACTGGAATGGGTTACCATTTCCTTCTCCAATGCATGAAAGTGAAAAGTGAAAGTGAAGTAGCTCAGTTGTTTCTGACTCCTCGCAACACCATGGACAGCAGCCTACCAGGCTCCTCCATCCATGGGAGTTTCCAGGCAACCCACTGGAGTGGGTTGCCATTGCTTTCTCCGACTTTTGCATTCTAGTCCCCTATAATGAAAAGGACATCTTTTTTTGGGTGTTAATTTTAGAAGGTCTTGTAGGTCTTCATAGAACCATTCAAATTCAGCTTTTTCAGCATTATTGGTCGGGGCATAGACTTGGATTACCGTGATATTGAATGGTTTGCCTTGGAAAAGATCAGGGTTCATTTTGTCATCCACGTACTGCATTTCAGACTTTTTTGTTGACTGCAATGGCTACTCCATTTCTTCTAAGAGATTCCTGCCCACAGTAGTAGATATAATGGACATCTGAGTTAAATTCACAACTTTAAACAAATCCTAAACCAATTTCCAACGAATATTAAATGGATCTTACAAATTTGATTCAGAGGTCCTCTGGACACAATGAGATTGTAAAGGAAAAACTTTGAAGAGCTTTGCCTTGCCCTGAAACCAGATGTTATTTAAAGTTAGTTTCCCTGGTAAATCTCTCTTTAATTCTATCTTACTCTATCTTTCCACATATAATTTTAGAAATATTTGACAGGTAGTGTGAGAATAGAAAATGGAGTATGTCAGCAATATGGAAGAGAATGCTAAGAATGGCTAACACATAAATTGGAAGTTGGAATATGAAAATGCTGTTGTTTATAAAACCTTAGGGAAATGATGAATTCTATAGATAAATGAAGTTGAGATAATTGGCTATTTGAAAAAAAAAAATTCTCCCTTAAACTAAACAGAATAAATTAGAAGTTGATTAGAAATCTAAACTGCCAACCATAAAAGGAGACAATTTTCTCCTGAAGTAACCACACAGAACTGATAAATGTGTTTCCCTCTAGGAAAGGGAACTGCAAGACGGTGGATCAGGGTGTCAGAGAACTTAACTGCCATTTTCTATTGTTTTTCATGGTTCAAATTATTTACCATTATTTGTATCTCAAAACAATAAAATCAACACACATTTAGCAGGGCCACTTTGGGAAATTAATCCTGTGGGTACAAGATGAACAGAAACAGCATGAACCTACACACGTTCTAGAAGAAATTTTATACCTGTGGAAATGGATAGGGTTACCTAAGCATACTGTTACTCTCTGAAGTGATAAAATAATTCAGATACAACTTAATTAAAAATTAGATTTTTTTTTTTTTACTTGAAAATCTTTGTAAGAAAAAGTGAAAACAAAGCAACTCATTGGAAGAAGATCTTTCCAACTAAGTAGAGTTTCTTTGCTTTATTACTTATTAGGGAACATTGAAAACTTTAGGGAATTGATCGACACCCATACTTTGGAAAGGCCAGTTAATCAGAACATCTCACACCTAGCACCAGGGATTTGTGGCATTCTTTCTTTTTTTTTTTTTTTTTTTTTAGGAGGGTGCATGAAATAAGATGGACAAAATGTTTACAATCACTGAAACTTGGTAATGATATATGGGGGTTCATTATACTATCTCTCTACTTTTGTGTATGCTGATATTTTTTTTTTTTGTCTCTGCTGTGCTTTTTTTTTTTTTTTTGCACATTTTTTTTTAATTTTTAATGTCAAGCTTAAAGAAAAGTTCCAAAAAATAATACAAATAATATCCATATAACCTCTGCCCAGATTTTTTCACTTGTTCTTATCATTTCACCCCATTTCTTTATTATTTGTCTGCTCCCCACCCAAAAAGTTTTTTCTAAACTCTTGGAAGGCCTGCTGCAGATATCATGGTTTTTATTCCCATGAAGTATCCCACATACTTCAGTACATATTTCTGAATTTCCTAAGAATAGGGATATTCGGTTAATAACTGTAATAGTACAGTTGTCAACTTCAGTAATTTAACATGGATAAAATACTTTTATTAAATCTACTGTCTGTATTCTAATACTGTTAACTGACCCTCAGTGTCCTTTTTAGCACTTTTTCCTTCTAGTACAAGATCTAGTCCAGGATCAGATATTGCATTTCATTGTCATGTTGATAAAGTCTCTTTTAATCTGGAACACTTTTACAGCCTTTCTTTGTTTTTTATGATATTGTCATTGTTAAAGAATACTGCCCCTACTTTGTTTTTTTTTTTTTTTTTGACAGCTTTAATTTTTCAGCACTTTATTTTTTTTTATTTGATAAATTTAACGCCTTTTATTGCCATACCTCATTTTACTGTGATTTGCTTTAGTGAGCTTTATAGATACATTTTTTTTTTTTTCCTTGTTAATTTTCTGTTTAGTTGATCTATCCATAAGTGTGAGTGGGGTATTAAAGTCTCCCACTATTATTGTGTTATTGTTAATTTCTCCTTTCATACTTGTTAGGATTTGTCTTACATACTCATGCTCCCATGTTGGGTGGATATATATTTATAATTGTTATATCTTCTTCTTGGATTGATCCTTTGATCATTATGTAGTGACCTTCTTTGTCTCTTTTCACAGCCTTTGTTTTAAAGTCTAATTTATCTGATACGAGTATTGTGACTCCTGCTTTCTTTTGGTCCCAATTTGCATGGAAAATCTTTTTCCAGCCCTTCACTTTCAGTCTGTATGTGTCCCCTGTTTTGAGGTGGGTCTCTTGTAGACAACATATGTAGGGGTCTTGTTTTTGTATCCATTCAGCCAGTCTTTGTCTTTTTTGGTTGGGGCATTCAACCCATTTACGTTTAAGGTAATTACTAATAAGTATGATCCGTTGCCATTTACTTTATTGTTTTGGGTTTGAGTTTATACACCATTTTTTGTGTTTCCTGACTAGAGAATATCCTTTAGTATTTGTTGGAGAGCTGGTTTGGTGGTGCAGAATTCTCTCAGCTTTTGCTTGTCTGAAAAGCTTTTGATTTCTCCTTCATACTTGAATGAGATCCTTGCTGGGTACAATAATCTGGGCTGTAGGTTATTTTCTTTCATCATTTTAAGTATGTCTTGCCATTCCCTCCTGGCTTGAAGAGTTTCTATTGAAAGATCAGCTGTTATCCTTATGGGAATTCTCTTGTGTGTTATTTGTTGTTTTTCCCTTGCTGCTTTTAATATTTGTTCTTTTGTGTTTGATCTTTGTTAATTTGATTAATATGTGTCTTGGGGTGTTTCTCCTTGGGTTTATCCTGTTTGGGACTCTCTGGGTTTCTTGGACTTGGGTGATTATTTCCTTCCCCATTTTAGGAAGTTTTCAACTATTATCTCCTCAAGTATTTTCTCATGGTCTTTCTTTTGTCTTCTTCTTCTGGAACCCCTATGATTCAATGTTGTAGCGTTTAATATTGTCCTGGAGGTCTCTGAGATTGTCCTCATTTCTTTTAATTCGTTTTTCTTTTATCCTCTCTGATTCATTTATTTCTACCATTCTATCTTCTAATTCACTAATCCTATCTTCTGCCTCTGTTATTCTACTATTTGTTGGCTCCAGAGTGTTTTTAATTTCATTTATTGCATTATTCATTATATATTGACTCTTTTTATTTCTTCTAGGTCCTTGTTAAACCTTTCTTGCATCTTCTCAATCCTTGTCTCCAGGCTATTTATCTGTGATTCCATTTAATTTCAAGATTTTGGATCAATTTCACTATCATTATTTGGAATTCTTTATCAGGTAGATTCCCTATCTCTTCCTCTTTGTTTGGTTTGGTGGGCATTTATCCTGTTCCTTTATCTGCTGGGTATTCCTCTGTCTCTTCATCTTGTTTAAATTGCTGAGTTTGGGAGTCCTTTCTGTATTCTGGCAGTTTGTGAGTTCTCTTATTTGTGGCGTTTCGCTGTGTGTGGGTATGTAGAGGTGGCTTGTCAAGGTTTCCTGGTTAGGGAAGCTTGTGTCGGTGTTCTGGTGGGTGGAGCTGTATTTCTTCTCTTTGTTCAGTCGCTATGGGGAGGGAGGGAGGGATGCTGCAAACAAATGACACTGGCGTCAGTGCTTCAGCCACACTGGGTCTGCCCCGCTCACGGCGCTGTAGCCTCCCTGCCCACACTGCTCAGGCTCTAGGTTGTTCTGCCGGGAACAATCCGAGGCTGGGCCTGGGTTGCATGCACCTCCCAGGTCCAAGCCGCTCAGGTTCAGGCACTCAGGTAGTCCTCAGAGGCGCAGACTCAGTTGGGGCTGCGTTTTGTGCTCCTCCCAGGTCCGAGCAGCTCTGTGGCATTCTTTCTAAGGTGTTAATAAAAATGGCGCTTGTGCCTAACTGCTTCCAGACTCCATATTCACTCCAAACTCAGTCTCCTATGAGAGAGAATGTGATTGACTCAGCTTAAAGTTGTATCTTCCTCTATCAGCACTGCCCATGAAAACTTTTTGTGATGATTCAGTATGGTAATCATTGATCTTACGTGAATACTGAGCACATGAAATATAAGTATAACTGAAAATAATAATTTTAATTTTATGTAACTTCATTAATTTAAATTTAATTAGCCACATGTGGCTATTGGCATAATGAATACTGACTCTATAGGCAGGAGGGTAGTCATGTAGAGATTTGTCCATTATCTACACAACCACCCTCCTTCTTGTAAATATAGAACAGATAAGGCCACTCAGGAAATTCTAAAATATAAGAAATTACTGTGAGCTTAGTGTGTGTATAGATTTATTTGTACTGATATCGGGTGGTAAAAGTGATTATTGCTTATTGACCAGGACCCTCTGCCAAATACTTGAATAAATGTTTTATGTGAATTAATTAATCCTGAAAACAACTTGGAGGTAGGAAGTACTGATATTATAATCATTGTTATTATGAAGCTGAACCTTTGAGAACCTCAGTGACTAACTCAAGGTAATATGGCCACTAAGAGACAGTCATCATTTCAGATCCGGCAGTCTATACTTGTACTTGCTTAGTCTGTTGGTCGTGTCTGACAGTTCTCTATCTTTCTGCTATAAACTGCAGTTCCTATTCAGCAGGCCTGCTGGACAACATGCATTTAGAGACACCACTTTTCTATTCTTCTATGTGTTACAGGTGATCTTAACTGTTCATGTTCAAGAGCAAGACATGAAGAAGCTGAAAAATCAGTCCCTTCTTCTTTAGGATTATCTGATTCCAAGTTTTTAATCTGTCTTTATTCTTTTCATTTTAAGAACCATATGTTTAAGAAACATTCTGAGAATGGTTCAAAGTATCACATTAATGAAAAATTGACATAATGAAAAATACTCAAATGTGGGTAAGGAGTATCAATTTATATTGTAGTGTGCCTTTACAAAGAAACTGGCATTTACAATGCTCTGGAATCTTCCCATAGTTACAAAAAGTACATGGAAAAAGAATGGATACAAAAAAATTCCTATATAGTAAAGTGCCAAAATGCTGCATCTCAGTTCAGTCACTCAGTTGTGTCCAACTCTTTGTGACCCCATGGACTACAGCATGCCAGGCTTCCCTGTCCATCATCAACTCCTGGAACCTACTCAAACTCATGTGCATTACATTGGTGATGCCATCCTCTAATCCTTTGTTGTCCCCTTCTCCTCCCACCTTCAACCTTCCCCAGCCTTAGGGTCTTTTCCAATGAGTGGGTTCTTCGCATCAGGTGGCCAAGTATTGGAGTTTCAGCTTCAGCATCAGTCCTTCCAATGAATATTCAGGACTGATTTCCTTTAGGATGGACTAGCTGGATCTCCTTGCAGTCGAAGGGACTTTCAAGAGTCTTCTTCAACACCACAGTTTGGAGTTTACTCAAACTCATGTCCATTGAGTCAGTAATGTCATCCAGCCATCTCATCCTGTCATCCCCTTCTCCTCCCACCTTCAATCTTTCCCAGCATCAGGGTCTTTTCAAATGACTCAGTTCTTTGCATCAGGTGGCCAAAGTATTGGAGTTTCAGCTTCAGCTTCCAATGAATATTCAGGACTGATTTCCTTTAGGATGGACTGGATGGATATCCTTGCTGTCCAAGGGACTCTCAAGTGTCTTCTCCAACAGCACAGTTCAAAAGCATCAATTCTTCAGCACTCAGCTTTCCTAATAGTCCAATTCTCACATCCATACATGGCTACTGGAAAAACATAGCTCTGACTAGATAAATCTTTGTTGGCAAAGTAATGTCTCTGCTTTTTAATATGCTCTCTAGGTTGGCCATACCTTTTCTTCCAAGGAGCAAGTGTCTTTTAGTTTCATGGCTGAAGTTGCTATCTGCAGTGATTTTGGAGCTCCCAAAAATAAAATCTGTCACTGTTTCTGTTGTTTCCCATCTATTTGCCATGAGATGATGGGTTGGCTGCCATGATCTTAGTTTTCTGACTTCTGAGTTTTAAGCCAACTTTTTCACTTTCCTTTTTCACATTCATTAAGAGGCTGTTTAGTTCCTCTTCACTTTCTGCCATAAGGGTGATGTCATCTGCATATCTGAGGTTATTGATATTTCTCCTGGCAGTCTTGATTCCAGCTTGTGCTTCATCCAGCCTGGCATTTCTTCATTCAGCATGGAATTCATACTCTGCATATAAATTAAATAAGCAGGGTGACAATATACAGCCTTGACGTATTCCTTTCCCAGTTTGGAACCGGTCTGTTGTTCCATGTCCAGTTCTAACTGTTGCTTCTTGACCTGCATACAGATTTCTCAGGAGGCAGGTCAAGTGGTCTGATATTCCCATCTCTTTCAGAATTTTCCACAGTTTGCTGTGATCCACAGAGTCGAAGGCTTTGGCGTACTCAATAAAGCAAAACTAGATATTTTTTCTGCAACTCTTTCTTTTTCTACGATCTAGTGGAATTTGGCAATTTGACCTCTGGTTCCTCTGCCTTTTCTAAATCTAGCTTGAACATCTGGAAGTTCATGGTTCACATACTGTTGAAACCTGGCTTGGAGAATTTTGAGCAATACTTTGCTAGCTAAGCTCAGAAATGAAGAGAATACTTTATTTATTACCATCCTACTCTATAACTTCAAAGAAATTTAAATAATAACATGTACTTTTGAAATAAAGAAAAGAAAAATTAAAAAGTAACAAGGTAAACATAAGCATGTTTGGTTGTGTTTGACTCTCTGTGACCCTATGGACGGTAGTCTGCCAGGCTCCTCTGTCCTTGGGATTTCCATGTAATTTAAGAATTTTGAAGAGAAAAAATCCAGCAGCATAATCCAAAGAAAGTATGAATAGAAATAAAACCTAGTAAAAACTAATGACAGAAAAATGAGGTAGCTGGCATCAATAATTAATATTTTGTTTTTTAAAAGGCTAATGATATAGATAAAACTCTGGGAACATTGATTAAGAGAAAAAAGACAAGACATAATGTAATAAAAATCTCTCCTACACATGAGCTGTTGCTTTATGTATTCTGAGGCTGAATTTTTAGTTGCATATATGATTATGATGGTTATATCATTCTGCCCTGTTGTTCCTTTAGAAGTAGATGGTGTCTGTCTTTGTCTTTTGTAATTCTGATATATTTTTCTTTATTGACATAGTAAGATTTCTATTCTGGTGTGATTTTGATTCATTTTTGCCTGTGTCTTTTTTCTTTTGCATCTTTTTTTTTTTTAATATGACATTCAATTTTATTTTATTTTTAAACTTTACAATATTGTATTAGTTTTGCCAAATATCGAAATGAATCCACCACAGGTATACCCGCATTCCCCATCCTGAACCCTCCACCCTCCTCCCTCCCCTCCCCTCCCTTTTGCATCTTTTTATTTTCCAGTCCCATTGATTTTTATATGTATCTCTTGAAACCACATACATTTCAATATTAGCTTTTTCTTCTTTTAATTCAATATTTTTTATTCTGTCTAGGAGCTTCTAGATTTCAGTGGGTGAGTGTAACCAATAGACACCTACAGTAATTTCTCTTATATTAGAATTTATTTTTGCCTTAGTTTGCAAATTTTCTACTTACTGAACTTTCTGTTTCTGTTTTTGTCTATTTCTGCTTGACATTGAATAAATGAAGCTATTATGTTGGCTTAAAATTATATACTCTTGAAACTTATGGTAATTGTCCTTAAATTAAAAATTAATGCTTATTTTTTTACTATTACTATCTTCTTTCCCCACATCTTCTGGATTTGTTTTCCTTATCTGTGAACTTCATCCAAAAGTTTCTTCAGTGTAGGTCTTTATAAGACTAAATATCTGAAACCATGAATGATGGAAATAGTTTTATTATGCCATGAATTTCAAATAATAATTCAACTGAATATGAAGTTTTATATTCAAAATTTTAACTCTTATTCTTTGAAAATTATGTTCCAGGATCATTTTGCATAGTAAATTGTTATGGAAAAATATAATGTCATACATTATGATTATTTGTCCTTTTCAGTATATTTTTTTAACTTTATTGGAATAAAAAGCTGGTTCATTTCTTGTTCTCTAGCAATAATTTATTCACATCTCTCTGTCAAAAGTATAAAACTCCTCCCTGGATGGACCAAACATATCAGATGATTCAATATGTCCTTTTTTTCTCTTACAAACATCTTTCCTGAAATCCTGGATCACTCTTTTCCTCTCTGCACTGGTCCATCAATTGGCTTCTTTCTCAAATCTCATCCTTGTGTTTCTCCTTACCTATATCCTGGTGATTTTGTTAGTTACATATGTGTTGAATTTTCTTTATTCCAGATGTTATGTTTTTATAATTACATTGCTTTATTCACTCTTTCTGAGGAGCACATTCTCAACATATTTTTTTTCATTTCTTGCAACTATTTTCTATAATACTAAGAAATATGGTTTTCATTATGCATTGCATGTGTATTTATTTGTTCAAACCTAGAATATGCTCAAAATAGCTTCATATTTGCTAACCCACATCCTGTAGTAAAAACCCTGCGAACTAGAGTACAATATTTGTGTTTTCTTTTTTATGCTTAGCCTTGGAGAATATATTAAAAATATTATTTTCCAAGGTTATTTACATTGATTCTCCCCCTGCCTCTTAAATGAGTTATATTATCTGCTTGCAGAGCAGCCAGATTCATCTGTTTTTTTTTTTGTTGTTGTTGTTCCATGTTGGCCTCCAAACTCTGTCCATGTTGATTTTATTTACTTATTTAAATCTATAAAATAGTAACACAGTTCAGTTCAGTCGCTCAGTTGTGTCTGACTCTTTGTGACCCCATGAATCACAGCATGCCAGGCCTCCCTGTCCATCACCAACTTCCGCAGTTCACTCAGACTCACGTTCACGTCCATCGAGTCAATGATGCCATCCAGCCATCTCATCCTCTGTCGTCCCCTTCTCCTCCTGCCCCCAATCCCTCCCAGCATCAGAGTCTTTTCCAGGGAGTCAACTCTTTGCATGAGGTGGCCAAAGTACTGGAGTTTCAGCTTTAGCATCATTCCTTCCAAAGAAGTCCCAGGGCTGATCTCCTTCAGAATGGACTGGTTGAATCTCCTCGTAGAAATACATAAAAACTTTATTTACAGTAGTATCAATATGGCTCCTATGATTCTATCTAATCTGTTTTTTCTCCTATTCTTTCCACCCAGTTTTTATGCAAAAACCTTGTGAACCATTGTTATATAACCTTCATTTCATTAGTTTCTGATTTATCCCATCTATGTTTCTAATTTGCATAAGTGAATAGATGCATGTACACTTTATTATTTTCTCTTATATTTCTATTAAAATATTTTTTTTTTTTTTGTCATGTAATAATTAAACCTGCAGTCACTCCCATCAGTTCATAGAAGTTGTTTTGTCTTTTTTTTAAACAACTTCATTGTTCCTCATAATATATAGTTACTATATTTTATTCAACCACTCACCTATGTATGGCCATTGTTGAGATTGTGTATACAGTGATGCAGTGAGTGAACTTGAGTATGTATATTTGGGTAAATTATTAAATGTACAGTTGCTGAATTAAAAGGTAAGTGGACATGCAATTTTGATGGGTTTTGCAAAATTGTACTTAAAATTTTTGTACCAGTTTTAAATTCCCACTAGCAATACATAAGAGTATTTGTTTCTACCCAAAAGCTACACAACAGATTCTATTTTCAGACTGTTAACTGTTTTTGCAGTTTTTGAGATAAGAATCAGATACTCAGTATCACTTTATTTCAAATTATGAGTAAATTAAATGCATTTTCTATTTTAAGAGTAAAGGATATTCCATTTTATTTTGTGAACTATGTAAACTTTTTTTTCTATTAAATTCTGACAGTTTCCCCTGCCAATTTTATTTATACATAGTTTCAGATGACTAGCCTAGTGATTAAGTATTTTTGCTGTTTATATTCCATTAAAAGCCATTAGAAGATAATGACCATTATTCTCTGTGCTTTATAATACATCTTTGTTGTTTTATCTGTTTTATACATGGTAGTTTTTAGACTTAATCCCTTTCCCATATCGTGCTACTTTGCCTTCCCTCTCCAACTGCTAACCACTGGTTTGTTTTCAGCATTTGTCAGTCTGTTTCTGTTTTGTGTATATATTCATTTACTTTGTTTTTCAGTTTCCATATGTAAGTGCTATCATATCTTTCTCTAGCTTATTTCACTGAGCATAATATTCTCTAGATCCATCTGTGTATAATATTTACATGTATATACTATATAAACACACACACGCTACATCTTCTTTTTCCATTTGTCTGCTGATGGACATTTGAGTTTCCATCTTGGGTTGACTATTTTAAATAACGCTGCTGTGAATATTGGGGTGCATTTACCTTTTCAAATTGGTGTCTTCGTTTTTTCTGGATATATACCGAAGGAGTGGAATTGTTAGATCATATGATAGTTCTGTTGTCAGTTTCTTTAGGAACCTCCATACTATTTCCATAGGGGACGCACCAGTCTACATTCCTAGAAACATTGTGCAAGGGTTCTCTTTTCCACACATCCTTGCCAACATTTCTTATTTGTATACATTTTGACGTTGGCCATTCTGACAAGTGTGAGAAGATACCTCTTTGTGATTTTGATTTGCATTCCCTAATAATAAAAATATAGGTAATCACTCACTTAGAGCCAGATATCCTGGACTGTGAAGTCAAGTGGTCCTTAGGAAGCATCGTTATAAACAAGCTAGTGGAGGTGATGGAATTCCAGTTGAGCTACTTCAAATCTTAAAAGATGGTGCTGTTAAAGTGCTGCACTCAATATGCCACCAAATTTGGAAAGCTCAGCAGTGGCCACAAGACTGGAAAATATCAGTTTTCATTCCAATCACAAAAAAGGCAATTGCCAAAGAATGTTCAAACTACCGCACAAATGCACTCATCTCACACAACTTTTAAAATAATGCTCAAAATTCTTCAAGCCAGGCTTCAACAGTATGTGAACAGTGAACTTCCAGATATTCAAGCTGGATTTAGAAAAGGCAGAGGAACCAGAGATCAAATTGCCAATATCCGTTGGATTATCGAAAAAGCAAGAGAGTTCCAGAAAAACGTCTATTTCTGCTTTATTGACTATGCCAAAGCCTTTAACTGTGTGGATCACCACAAACTGTGGAAAATTCTGAAAGAGATGGAAATACCAGACCACCTGACCTGCCTCCTGAGAAATCTGTATGCAAGTCAAGAAGCAACAGTTAGAACTGGACATGGAACAACAGACTAGTTCCGTATCGGAAAGGAGTACGTCAAGGCTGTATATTGTCACCCTGCTTATTTAACTTATATGCAGAATACATCATGTGAAATGCTGGGCTGGATGAAGCACAAGCTGGAATCAAGATTGCTGGGAGAAATATCAATAACCTCAGATATGAAGATGACACCACTCTTATGGCAGAAAGTGAAGAAGAACTAAAAAGCCTCTTGATGAAAGTGAAAGAGGAAAGTGAAAAAGTTGGCTTAAAACTCAGAAGTCAGAAAACTAACATCATGGCATCTTGTCCCATCACTTCATTGCAAATAGATGAATAGATGGGGAAACAGTGACAGACTATTTTTTAGGCTTCTAAAATCACTGCAGATGGTGACTGCAGCCACGAAATTGAAACATACTTGCTCCTTGGGAGAAAAGTTATGACAAAGTTAGACAAAATTTTAAAAAGCAGAGACATTACTTTGTCAACAGAGGTCTGTCTAGTCAGGACTATGGTTTTCCCAGTGGTCATGTATGGATGTGAGAGTTGGACTATAAAGAAGGATGAGCGCTGAAGAATTGATGCTTTTGAACTGTGGTGTTGGAGAAGACTCTTGAGAGTCCCTTGGACTGCATGGGGGATCCATCCAGTATATCCTAAAGGAAATCAGTCCTGAATATTCGTTGGAAGGACTGATGCTGAGGCTGACACTCCAATACTTTGGCTACCTGATGCATATTGAGCATCTTTTCATGTGCCTTTCGGCCATCTGTGTGCCTTTGGAAACATGTGTATTCAGGTCTTTTTATCATTTTTTGATTGGGCTGTTTATAATATTTTCACTAATTCATGTGTGACTCTTTGTGACTCTATTGACTGTAGCCTGCCAGGCTCCTGTCCATGGAATTCTCCAGGCAAGAATTATTGGAGTTGCTATTTCCTGCATTGTTTGGGTTTACTTATTTTTTGCTATTGATTTGTATGAGTTGTTTGCATATTTTGAATATTAACCCATGTTGGTCTTATCATTTGCAATTATTTTTTCTCATTCTGTAGGTTGTCTTTTTGTTTTGTCAATGGAAATCACATTATTTGCTGTACAAAACTTTTAAGTTTAATTAGAATATTTATTATCACATTATTTCTCTCGCCTTAGGAGATAGATTCTAATAAATATTGCTGCAGTTATATCAAAGAGTGTTCTGCTTGTGTTCTCTTGTAGGAGTTATATGGTTTCAGATCTTACATTTTGGTCTTTAATCCATTTTGAATTTATTTTTGAATGTGGTGTGAGGAAATGTTCTAATCTCATTCTTTCCAGTACAACTTATTGAAGAGACTGTGTTTTCTCCATTGTGTATTCTTGCCTTGTTTTTCACATATTAGACGTGGGTGTGTAGGTTTATTTGTAGGCTCTCTATTCTATTCCATTGTTTTATTTTTAAAATTTTTGTTTATAATTCACTTTTGTCTGTATGGGGTGTTTGTTGTTGCTTGCGCTTTTCTCTAGTGTTGTCAGGTGGGGACTCACCTCTAGAAGTGGTTCACAGGCTTGTCTTTGGCGGCTTTTCTTGTTGCAGAGCATGGGCTCCTGGTTGCACGTGTTTCAGTAGTTGTGCCACGTGGGCTCAGTGCCAGGCGTTCCCAGTCTCTAGAGCACGGGCTCAGTAGTTGCGGTGCATGGGCTTAGCTGCTCCATGGCATGTGGAATCTTCTCAGATCAGGGACTGAACCCATATCTCCTGCATTTGCAGGTGGATTCTTTACCACTGAGCCACCAGGGAACCCTTCCATTGATTTATACATTTGCTTTTGTGCCAATATCATGCTATTTTGATTACTGTAGCTACATAGTACAGTCTGAAGTCTGAAAAGATGATCTCTCCAGCTTTTTTTCTTTTTTCTTAGGATTGTTTTGGCAATTCTGGGTCTTCTGTGATTCCATAGGGTTATTTATTCTACTTCTGGGAAAAATAAGGATATTTTGATAGAGATTACATTGAATTTGATAGAGACTACATTGATTTGGGTAATCTGGACATTTTAATAATATTAATTCTTCCAATCTAAAAGCATGGGATATCTTTCCATTTTTTGTGTGTCTTATCTTTCCTCAGTGTGTACTAGCAACAATCATCTTGATAGGAGGTGAGGCTAGGGATGAGAGGCTGGAGCCAGGTATCAGGTGTAAGCTCTCCCTGTCATCTCAGTTACCTTCGCTACCCTTGGGTGCAAGATCTGACTCCAAGTTTCTGGAGCAGAAGTTTTGAGCCTAAGTAAGTTGCTTGGCTCTGTCTTGGTCGTGGGCTGAAGTGGTTGTGGGAAGCCAGCGGTCACCAGAGCAATCTTCTAAACACCTTCTCCTCTCTGTTTTAAATCTTGGCACAAGGAAGATGGCAATATAGACTCCCTAGGGACATAGTTTTAATAAACATACAGGAAAGAAATTAACTGATCCTATAATATAATCATTCAGAAGCTAGGCATTATTTCTCATCAGTAGAACTGCAGGTCAATTTATTAATTTAGTAAAAGGTTTTATCCAAAGCTTGTGTAGTTGAAAAAGTTCAGTTCTGGGTGACTTTTACTTCAGAAGGCAAATCTGGTCATAGGGGAAACTCTCGTATGGTCAGGAAGAGATTCAAGTCCCATGCCTTGTTTGGTTTAGGTACTTCTTGCACTTTATATTTTAAATAGTCAAATCTCTGAACACTTGCTTTATATTTAATGGGCCACATATGACTATAGGATGTCTTTAAATTCAGGATAAAAAATTAACGTGCTGTGAAGATGATTTTTTATTTCAGATATCAGTATTTTTTTGTAAAGCTTCTTATCTTTTTGAGGATCTGTGCTTTGAAGTTTTAAAAATAATATAATTGTATGAATTTTGATTTTTATATACTACATTTTAATCATAAGTAGCTTTAATATAGAAATGCTATAAATGAAAATATTAGTTATAAAATATGATTAATAAATAGATATTTTGATATTTTGCAGTGACTTCAGGCACATAACACAAATTTATTTTTGTAAAAATTATACAATTTTCTTTTATACATTCTATAAAAGTTTGGGGCCTCAGATGATTTCTTGGGTACTTATGAAATTATTTTGATAATAGTGGTTAAGTATAAGGTGGAAGGAAACACAGAATATCTTTTTGCAAATCAAAGAAGTGAATAAGTCAAGGTCATCATTTGGTATGTTAGTCATTGCACCTGAGGGCTAGATAATACATTGGTCTCCTCTAGACAATTAATTATAAAGAGGCTTTTTGCAAGATCACTAATTTCAACAAATAAAATACAAATTAATTCTTTTCTGTTTTATAATTTTAAAAATTGAAGTATGCTTGATTTACAAGTTTGTGTTAGTTTCAAGGCATACAAGGAAGTGATTCAGATATATATATATATATATATATATATGAAAATTTCAGATTCTTTTCCATTATAGCTTATGTTGCTGCTGCTGCTAAGTCGCATCAGTCGTATCCAACTCTGTGCGACCCCATAGATGGCAGCCCATCAGGCTCCCCCATCCCTGGGATTCTCCAGGCAAGAACACTGGATTGACAGTATATTAAATATAGTTGCCTATGCTATACATTGGCTCCTATTGTTTATCTGTTTTATATATAGTAGTGTGTGCCTGTTAATCCCAAACTCCTAATTTATCCCTCACCCCTTACCCCTTTGGTAACCATAAGACTGTTTTCTATGTCTGAACTTAATGATACAAATAAGTTCTTTTGTATCATTTTTAAATATTCCACAAATAAATGATGTCATATATTTGTATTTGTATTTCTCTTTCACCTATATACATTAAACTCCAGGTCTATCCTCTTTGTTGGAAATGGCCTTATTTTTCTCTTTTTTTACGTCTGGATAATATTCCTATGTGTGTGTATATGTGTGTACAAGTAAATTTGTGATATATGTATCACATCTTTAACCATTCATCTGTCAGTGAACACTGAGATTGCTTTCATGTCTTAGCTATTGTAAACAGTGATGCTTTGAACATTGGAGTGTATGTATGAATTTCTTCCAATTAGAGTTTTCTCTGGATATGTGTCCAGGATTGGGGTTGCCAACTCTATTTTTTTATTTTTTTAAGGAATCCTCATACTGTTTTCCATAGTGGCTGCACAAATTTACATTACCATCAACAGTGTAGGAAAAGCTCCCCTTTTCTACACACCTACTTCCAGCATTTATTATCTGTAAACTTTTTGATGTTATTTATTCTGATGTCTACTTTAGTATGTGTTTCAGTATATGAAGTATAAACTTCATATAATTAACAGACTAGTTCCAAATTGGGAAAGGAGTACGTCAAGGCTGTATATTGTCACCCTGCTTATTTAACTTATATGCAGAGTACATCATGTGAAATGCTGGGCTGGATGAAGCACAAGCTGGGATCAACATTGCCAGGAGAAATATCAATAACCTTGGATATGCAGATGATACCATCCTTATGGCACAAAGTGGAGAGGAACTAAAGAGCCTCTTGATGAAACTGAAAGAGGAGAGTGAAAAAAGCTGGCTTACAACTCAGCATTCAAAAAATGAAGATCATGGCATCCAGTCCTATCATTTCATGGCAAATAAATGGGAAAATAGTGGAAACAGTTAGAGACTTTATTTATTTTGGCTTCAAAATCACTGCAGATGGTGACTGCAGCCATGAAATTAAAAGATACTTGCTCCTTGTAAGAAAAGCTCTGACCAACCTAGACAGCATATTAAAAAGAAGAGACATTACTTTGCTGACAAAGGTCCATCTAGTCACAGCTATGGTTTTTCCAGTATTCATGTATGGATGTGAGAGTTGGACTATAAAGAAAGCTGAGTGGCAAAGAATTGATGCTTTTGAACTGTGGTGTTGGAGGAGACTCTTGAGATTCCCTTGGACAGCAAGGAGATCCAACCAGTCAATCCTAAAGGAAATCAGTCCTGAATATTCATTGGAAGGACTGATACTGAAGCTGAAATCTCCAATACTTTGACCACCTAATGTGAAGAACTGACTCATTTGAAAAGATCCTGATGCTGGGAAAGATTGAAGGCAGGAGGAGAAGGGGATGACAGGAGATGAGATGATTGAATGGCATCACCGACTCAATGGATTTAAGTTTGAGCAAGCTCCGGGAGTTGGACAGGGAAGATGGACAGAGAAGCCTGGCGTGCTGCAGTCCATGGGGTCACAAAGAGTTAGATATGACTGAGCAACTGAACTGGACTGATTCTGATGTGTGTGAGGTGATACTTCATTGTAGTTTTGATTTTTATTTCTCTAATTAATTATATTGAGCATCTTTTCATGTGCCTGTTGGCTATCTGTATGTCTTTGTAGAAATGTCTGTTTGGGTCTTCTGCCCATTTAAAAAAAAATTTTTTTTTTGATACTGAATTGTATGAGCTGTTTGCATATCTTGAACATTAAACCTTTGTAGGTGGCATTTTTTGCAAATATTTTCTCCCTGTCTGTAGTTTGTCTTTTCATTTTGTTTATGTACTTTGCTGTGCAAAAGCTTATAAGTTTTAGTAGGTGCCATTTGTTTATTTTTGCTTTTTTTGGGGGATGCTGACTTAAGAAAATGTTGCTGTGATTTATGTGGGAGAATGCTTTGCCTACATTCTCTTCTAGGAGTTTTATGATATCATATCTTATATTTAGGTCTTTAAGTCATTTAAGTTTATTTTTGTGTATGATGTGAGGCAGTGTTCTAACTTCATTGATTTGCATGCTTTCACAACACCACTTGCTAAAGAGACTGTCTTCCATTGTATATTCTTGGTTACTTTGTCAAAGATTAATTGGCTGTAGGAGTGTGGGGTTATTTCTGAGATCTTTATTCTACTCCATTGATTCTGTTTCTGTGCTGGTACCACACTGTTTGGTTATTGTAGCTCTGTGGTATTGCCTGAAGTCTGGGAAGTTATGCCTCCAGCTTTTTTCTGTTTCCTCAGGATTGCTTTGGCAATTCTGGATCTTTTGTGATTCGATATAAATTCTAAGATTATTTAGCCTACTTCTTTGAAAAATGTCATGGTAATTTGATAGGGATTACATCAAATTGGTAGATTGCTTCAGGTGGTTTGGCCATGTTAGCAATATTAATTCTTCCAGTTCAAGAGCTTGAGGTATCTTTCCAGTTCTTTGAATCAACTTAAATTCCTTTTATCAATATTTTATACTTGTCAGCATATAAGTCTTTCTCTTCTTTTGTCAGGTATGCTCCTAAGTATTTTATTTTGATGCAATTTTAAAAAGAGTATTTTTCAATGTTCTTTTATGATAGATTTAATATTGTTGTATTCTTTTAGTTTTAATTGCTTCTCAGAGAAATTCTTTATCTCCTCTTCTAAATTGTTATCTTGCTGGGTAGAGTATCCTAGGTTGCAGGTTTTCGCGACTTTGGTTGTGTGAGATCTTCTTTCCATGTTCAGTTAGTATTTTGTGAGAATTGTTCCACATGTAGATATATTTTTGATATTTTTGTGGGAGAAGGTGAGTTCTGTGTCCTTCTGTTATCTTGATAGCCAGTAAAGTAATTATTTTTTATATTTTGTGGAGGTTCTAACAAGTGAATGTATTTTTTGAGACAATTAGATTTATATGGGCAATTAGGTTTATATGGGCAATTAGGTGTAAATACAAAGGTATTATAATTTCATTTTGAATTTACTTTGATCAAGCAGAACCAAAATTACTATGATAAGGATATATATTTGGTAGTTATTAAAATTTTCAAGTTATTATTTAAATGAAAATAATATGTGAAATTCCAGTAATTAAATTTTATGAAAACATTTTACATATGTATTAGTTTTTCTCTATTGTTAATAATTTTAGAGGTACTCCTTTACCATTGAACTATTTTTTTTCTCTCAAGGAGCAGTGAGCATCATTGGTCCTTTATCTGTTGTGTTGGTTGCCTCTTTTCTTGGGTGAAGTTCTCTTGGCTGCTCCTAAGGCCCACCATGAGTGTCTTTTCTCATTCATTCATGGGGTCATTGCTTACCAACAATCCACTTTTTACTGTATAGCATTCATATGATTTTGATTCTTGTTTCAAAGATGAAATCATGATATTGTAAAAATTGCCATTTGTACATATTGGTTTGTTATGAATTTACTTTGGTTGAATAGAACAGAATTTTCTTGAGATATATTTGAGAAATATAGGTACCGTCTTTTTGAAAGTTTACTTTTTCCCATGTAGCTTTTACGAAGAAACTGTAAGAGTATCTGTTTTTACTAACTGAAAGAAATCAAACAGGATTTTTACTTTCATGAAAAAAGGTAACTGCTTTTTTGCTTTACGCCATTTTGGCTTCAAGATTTCATGAGAATGATCTGCTCTACTTTTGGATAGTGGGGCAAATGTGTAATTAAAATTAAATTAAAATACACTTCCATTTGTGTCCAAAGGTTCTGATTATAAAGGACCAAATTTACTAAAGGCAAACAATACTTTTTAATAATTGAATCATAAACCCTTCATATCTTCTAAAGTAATTATATACCTAGAGTGGACTGTAACAGTTGTTTAAATTCATTATTAGTCATCAGTAGAAGTCAAATTATACTTGATATAGTCTCTTTACTAAGGAAGAAATATAGGCTCTATCTAAGATTTTTATCAGATCATGTGAAACCTAATATTTTCAACAGCTGGGAAATTCTCTCTCTGGAACAGTACATTTGGTTTTGACAGACAAGGTCAGTGCATTCTGATGTGAACTACAAAACTCATGCAATACAAGGCCAATCATTTAATAAGGCCCTTCAGCCAATCAAAAATGGACCTATAATGCATCATAGATGATGTTGGGATTGAAATGTAATGGTCTGTTTAGTACTTCCTGGCAGTCGACTTAGGCCATGATGCACTCACTGATGGTTATGAATAACAAGTGTGTTTCAGTTAATATATTTTGTAACTTGTCTAGAGAATGTGTCTGGTCAAACCACTCTAGTTTTTAATATCAGATTTAGAAAAAGAAAATTAAGATTCAAGATTAAATATTTACTGAGGAATCTATTTAAATATCAAGGAATTTACAACCCCATCTTTTTCTTCTGTTTTTTCTTCTCCATTCTGATAGCAGCAATTCAGTATAATTTAAGAATGAAAAAATAATTGAGAGCCTTTTACTTATGTTCTTAGATTCTGCTATAATATCAGCAGGTCTTTAGCTAGGACATTTGAGGGTTACTTTTAGCTTTGGTTTGTGCCCTCCTAAAATAAATATGTAGAAGAGTTTTTTTTTTTTTACTCTTAATTATGAATTTAGAGGAAAAATGAAGTAAGCAAAATGAAGTAAGTCATTTAATGCTAGAGTAGGCTGCTTTGGATCATAGTTTTGTTGTAACTGAAATAAAAAGATAATATATTATTAAAATATTTATTCTTAGGGTACAGTATTGTTTATTTAGTGTTGATGGGTAAATCAACTTTCAATTATGTATAATGGCAGGGAGTAGCTCAGTTAGACTAGATAACTATCAAATGCCTGGGTTTTATAGCATCTTTAATAGCTACTGCCTCTTTAAAACATGATTAACATGCTAGAAAATGTAACTATTACATCAATTAAGAAAACTAAAAATCATACTTCCTCTAGTGATGGACTGCAGAGAAGGCGATGGCACCCCACTCCAGTACTCTTGCCTGGAAAATTCCATGGACGGAGGAGCCCGGTAGGCTGCAGTCCATGGGGTCACAAGGAGTCGGACAGGACCGAGCGACTTCACTTTCACTTTTCACTTTCATGCATTGGAGAAGGAAATGGCAACCCACTCCAGTGTTCTTGCCTGGAGAATCCCAGGGACGGACAGGGGAGCCTGGTGGGCCACCGTCTATGGGGTCACACAGAGTCGGACCCGACTGAAGTGACTTAGCAGCAGCAGCAGCAGTGATGAACTGTCATCCTCTGCTTGGTTACTGACAGCCAGAAATGCAGAGAGTTTGATTTACTCTGTTCCCTTAGCTGCTGTTAGTAAAAAGTGTGATAACATGAACTAGTTTGATTTGGATGCCAGCAATTTTCCTCTTCTAAACTATCCTCTGTGAAAATGCTAAGTAAACAAAGGAAAGGTAAATAAATAAGAGCAAGAGCAGTGAGAAAAGTGTCAAGGGGCCTGGCTCACTTATGGAATCTATGGCACGGCAAACCCTGGATGGTGGTATATTGAAGATTTTATGTTTCAAGCAGAGTGAAGGAGAAAAATGCTTTTAGTGAAGAGCAAAACATTTACAGGGGCTTCTCTGGTGGCCCAGAGGTATAGGATCCACCCTCTATGCAAGAGACTGCCTGCCATGCAGAAGACACAGTTAGATCCCTGGCCCAGGAAGATCCCCTGGAGAAGGAAATGGCAACCCACTCCAGTATTCTTGCCTGGGAAATCTCATGGACAGAGGAGCCTGGCAGGCAACAGTCCATGGGGGTCACAGGAGTTGGACACAGCTTAGCAACTAAACCACCATCACCACCAAAACATTTACAATGAAGAGAGTCTGAAAAACTGATGAAATGTGAAAGCTTGGTTATTATGAGAAGTCTAGGAAAAGTTTATATCATAGAATATAAAATTGTAGATGAAAACATATAGTTTTATAAAAAGTATAGTTTTATAGTTCATATTGTATAAATTTCATATTATAATTATAATATGTATAAAATATACATTTGTGTTTTTTCAATAAAAATATTTGACAGTTATAAAAAGACAAAATGGACTTTGCTTTAGCTTTATGGGAGTACAAATACCAGAGATAACTTTGAAGAATTTAAAGGTTAAATTGTTGATTGAAAATAATCAGTGACATCAAAATAGTTGTTAAATTGTTGATTAAAAAGAATCAGTGACACACGAATTGTTGTTCTTTAAGAAAAATATGATTTGATGAATCTCTTTCTTAAGTCACATTTAAAAAATATTTTTCCCATTTTTATGAAAGTATAGTTGACATGCAATATTATATTTGTTGCAGAGTTACAGCACAGTGATTTGGCATTTATATACATTAAAAATTTATCACCAGGTTAAGTCTATTAACCATCTGTCACCATATGAAACTATAATATTACTGACTATATTCCCTATGCTGTGCATTACACTTCTATACTTACTTTATAATTGGAAGTTTGTATTCTTTAATTCTCTTTACTCATTTTTCTCATCCCCCACCCCCTCTTCTCTGGAAACCTTTGTTCTCTGTATCTGTGGGTCTGCTTCCGTTTTGTTTTTTCATTTGTGTGTTTTTTTTTTTTTAGATTCTACATATAAATGAAGTTATATATAGCATTTGTTGGACTTATATCACTTAGCATAATACCCTCCAGGTCCATTCATGTTGTTGCATAATGGCAAGATTTCATTCCTTTTTATGACTGAATAATATTCCATTGTCTATATAATATGTCTAATTTATGCAGACATCTACCAGTAGGTATCTACCTCTCAGTGACTCAATAAGGTATAAAATACTTTTTATTTTGTCTAAATTGTAAGTTTCCCAAGTTCAAATATCTCATCATTTTTTTTTTCAACATTAGAAGCAGGGCAAAAAATTGTGTTTACACATTAAAATCATCTGTGGAAAGTCAACAAAATATACAGTGCTCTAACCCTGCCCCATCAGTGAAATCAGAAACTTTGGGAATAGAACAAGGTGTGGGCATTTTCTGTCTCTGTATTGTAAGATGTGAACCCTCACCCAAATATGTGTTATTCTGTAGATTATTATACTGATAACCACCACATATACCAGAAATATAACTTTTTCATTCTCATTAAAATTCCCCCAAAGTAGTTAACTACTGGATACTGAATCACTTCTTCATGTTTTTTTTTTTTTTTTTTACAGTTTTCTTACCCAAGACTGCAGTTTGGACACTATAATTTGATCTTGCTATTTTAAAAATCATTGTTACTTCTTTTATGGCTTCATCCTTTTTTGTTACAATTTTGGGCTTCCCTGATAGCACAGTTGGTAAAGAATCTGCCTGCAATGCAATAGACCCCAGTTCAATTTGTGGGTTGGGAAGATCCACTGGAGAAGGGATAGGCTACCCACTCCAGTATTCTTGGGCTTCCCTTGTGGCTCAGCTGGCAAAGAATCGGCCTGCAATGCAGGAGACTTGGGTTCAATCCTTGGGTTGGGAAGATCCCCTGGAGAAGGGAAAGGCTACCCACTCCAGTATTCTGACCTGGAGAATTTCATGGACTGTACAGTGCATGGGGTTGCAAAGAGTTAGACACAACTGAACAACTTTCACTTTCTATCTTTTGAAGAACCTGAGTTAGTAGATACTGAAAATGGAGATAGTCGAATTCAGTACTTTATTATTTGGTTATCTAGTAATAAGGTTTATATAGGAAAGGTAAAATAAATGCTTGGTTCTTTTTATTTACCAATTTAAGATAAAGAAATACTTTCCTTTCATTCTTCATCTTCCTTAAAATAATTTTATATACTCTTAGATTCATGCATGTTTGGAAGGCTTGGAAGGTTTAATTGCATTTAATATAAGAAGGAAGTTATAATTTTCCCATCTTTGGGGTAAAAGGAGATTCATTAGATTGACTCCAGAGGCTTTTTGACCTTACCTGAGCCTGAAAACTTCTTTACAATTTGATATGATAAGATGTTCTAGGCTCACCTTGTGCATTCCCTGACCTAGGCTTGGAAGGAGATAATTTTCTAAGAAGTCTTCATTTGTTTATTTGTGTAATAGTAGTTTAAGACTGAACCTGTGCACTAGAGATGCTCAGTGTTACCTGGCTGGTCACTGCTTTTTGACCTCTTTGGTCATACCTAAAGTTAGGTATAATATGCACGTGTACTAAGTGCATGCCAAGTCACTTCAGTCATGTCCGACTTTTCGCAACCCTATGGACTGTAGCCCACCAGGCTCCTTTGTCCATGGTATTCTCCAGGCAGGAATACTGAAGTGCCATTCCTTCTCCAGGGATCTTCCCGGTCTAGCTATCAAACCCTGGTCTCTTACGTTGCCTGCAGTGGAAGGTAGGTTCTTTACCACTAGCAAACCATCTCATTTCAGTTCAGTCACTCAGTCATGTCCGACTCTTTGTGACCCCATAGACTGTAGCACACCAGGCTTCCCTATCTATCACCAACTCCCAAAGCCTACTCAACTCATGTCCATTGTGTCAGTGATACCATCCAACCATTTCATCCTCTGTTGGCCCCTTCTCCTCCAACCTTCAATTTTTCCCAGCATCAGGGTCTTTTCCAATGAGTTGGTTCTTTGCATCACGTGGCCAAAGTCTTGGAGTTTCAGCTTCAGCATCAGTCCTTCCAATAAATATTCAGGACTAATTTCCTTTAGAATTGACTGATTGCATCTCCTTGCAGTCCAAGAGTCTTCTCCAACACAACAGTTCAAAAGCATCAATTCTTCGGCGCTCAGATTTCTTTATAGTCCAACTCTCACATCCACACATGACTACTGGAAAAACCATAGCTTTGACTAGATGGACCTTTGTGGGTAAAGTAATGTTTCTGCTTTTTAATATGTTGTCTAGGTTGGTCATAGCTTTTCTTCCAAGGAGCAAATGTCTTTTAATTTCATGGCTGCAGTCACCATCTGCAGTGATTTGGGAAGTGCTAATTTTATACATATAGATATAGCACATATATAAATATATATAAAATATGTGATAAACTACTTAAAGATCTCATGCTGATTCTTCTAATCAAATTAATTAAACTTAATCTTTTCTATATTATATTTGTATCTTCTTTCTTCCAAACCAGGAATCATCATTCTCAAGGTTTTCATAATAACTTTAGAATAGTCCTCTTTTCTTTTATTGTACCTTGTAATCACAATAGTCTCAGAATATCGATATTGTTAGTATCACTACCAACATAGTCTATTCTGTGTGCATACTAGCCATGACGCACTATGCTTTCTCCTTTCTAATCTCTTCTAATTGTAGTTCCACAATTAATTGTATGTTTAATGCTTATCACAAGTCTTTATGCCAGTGTCTATATAGTTATCTGCCTGCCTACTCTAGTAGATTCCTCAGTAGATTTTCATGGGAACAGTATTCTCTGAGCTCTTCCATACTGATAATAGTTTGTCTGTAAACATGGAAGTGTTACTTGCTCAGTCATGTCCAACTCTTTGCCACACTATAGCCTGTAGCCCACCAGGCTCCTCTGTCCATGAAATTCTCCAGGTAAGAATACTAGAGTGGGTTGCCATTCCCTTCTCCAGGGAATATTCCTGACCCAGGGATTGAACCCAGGTCTCCCGCATTGGAGGCAGATTCTTTACTGTTGAGCCACCAGGGAAGCCTGTGGCTTTATCTGTATTATCTGTACCTTTTATAACAGTAAAAGGTACTGTTATATATCTGTAACAGTTTATCTGTACCTTTTATAAACTCTTGGCTTATATTTAATTGGAATATTTTGCATATCTGACTCCCATTTTCTTCTGGCAAAAAGCACTGTGGTTGAAAAGTCTGATAATCTAACATACTGAAGTTAAGAACTTTAAATGTAGAGAGGTCAGCTGACGGAGCTTTATTCTTTTTACAAAGCTATTCATATAAGGATAGAACTACTATTTTGAATGCCTGCAGTGAAGTATGTGCTTTATGTATATTAATGTTTCCACACTTTCAAGCTCTCTCTGTACTAAGTAAATTTGATAAAAGAAGACTTTGAGACCCATATAAGAGTTTTACTCTAAAACTGAGGAATTGTAATTAAAGTATTAATACAAGTCTACTTAACATCAAGGCCAAAATCAATCTACTGGTTATGCTGTCCTTCTGACAGGGTGACCTCATATTCTGTTTTCCTTGGGAGACTCCTACTTTATGCCTGTCATCCCACAGTATTACTAATAATATCTCACTTTCCACCAAAACTTTATGTTTTGGAAGATAAATTATATTGTCACATTATCTCTTGACCAGCCAATAGTGGATTCAGCTTTAAGATCTTTAGTAAACTCTTAAGAGCATATATTAGAATCATGAGTGTCTATAGTTTCAGAGCCTGTTCTTCAGCTTTTTCTGTCTACAAATTGCATTGCATTGCCATCCTTTTAGTTAGTATTTGCGTTGCTCCTGAAACTTCTTATGGATGTAAATCTTCTAGAAAATTAAGGCAAAGAAAAACAAAATAAAAATGTTTCTGTTTTATGTGGTCCAAGTCCTAGCCTTCTGACTTTTCCTTTATTGGAGGAAACTACTACTTTTAGTATAGATTTGGTGGAAGGGTGGGGAGGGTACTATTTTGCTAGAAAAGTAAATGCTTTATCATTCATATTCTTTTTTGGACACTAAATTCCACTGAAAATAATGGGGAATTGTGGTGTGGGTTGAGAGTCTGATGACATATGGCCAGTCAGTTTAAGTTCCTAAGAAAGAGGCAGTAGGTCTATAATGGTCCTCCAGGGAATCTAGATACTGCATTAAAGCACGGAACCAGGAGCCAAGAAAAGAAAATGCCACCTGAGCTCCTACTTCTGGAAGCCAATGGCAGTTTTCGGAAACTTACATTATGCTATGGTTTTGTGAAACTGCTATACAAATAACAAGAAGAAATGCTCTGGGGAGCTGTTTGTAAGACTGATAACACTAGAGTTATCCTGGAGAGATGGTTTGCCGGGAGAGATTCTGTCAGGAATCTAATGGGGCCACAGTAGACACTGGCTACTATGTTCTGAATGTAAGTGCTCTGCTGGGGGTGGGCACCTTGGGTCTGGATCTCACTTGCAAGTGAGGATGCCACCATGTGTATTTTGGGCAGTGTGTGCTGGTCATTATATGTATTACTTTAGTATTTATAAAAGAGGGTAAGGGGTTTATATTACTGTCACTGTTGACTTTTTTAATATTAAAGTGATACACACCCATTGAAATAAATTTGGAATAGAAAGGTACATTTTAAAGTCAAATGGTCCCAAATCCATCTCCCCTCAGCATGCTGACCAATTATATGGACATAACCACTGTTAATATTTTAAAGTATAGCTTTCTAGAGATTTATGAAGTATATTTAACATATTAACTCTTATCCATAAGACTAAAATATATTCTTTTCAGGAATTTGCTGGGTCTTTTTTCTTAAATTGAAATTATATCAGGGACAGCTTTTCCATGTTAGTATAGATACACCTATTTTGGTATTTTTTAGCAACTGTACATTATCCTGTTGTTTGGATATATAACCATATATGTAATCAGAACTGCTTCCTTGTAAATTTAGGCAGTTTCCACTTGTTTCCTTTTATGAACAGTTCAGTCTTGAACTTACTTGTGTACGTCTCTTTGTACACATATGGGTACATTGGACAGATCTTGCCAACTTTCCCTTCAGTTTATACTACCAGTCACAGATATGGAGTATCTATCTGTCAACCTTTGCATCTCTGTTAGAGTTGAAATGTGGTACCCGTTTTATTCAATTTACATTTTCATCATGAGTAAGGTGGACCACCTCTTCTTGTATCTATTGCTCTTAAAGCAGTGTTGAATAATGGTTGAACATTCAGGCTTTGAAGCTAGATTGTCTGAATCTCAACTGCACCATACGATAGCGGTGTCACCATATTCTAGTAACTTCCCTGTGCCTTACTTTTATCTTGTGTAAAATGGTATGAGACTGATATTATTTACCTCTTGTTATTGTGAGGATTACTAGGTTAACATATGAAAGTCATTCAGAATAGGTTTTAAGATAGAATAAACATTTGCCATTATTAAACATGGTTTTTAAGGAAATTGAATAATTATGTTTTTTGCTTATTTTTTCTGTTCAATTATTTATCTTTTAATTGACATGTAAGAGCTCATTTGGAACAAATCCTCTATCTCCCTTGCTTCTTTAAAATGTTAATTTTCTTAAGCAAGGATTCTCTCTGTCTGGATTTTAAATAACCAGCATACTTAAGTATTTTAGAAAAATCTTTGATTTATTCATTAATTCAGAATTTATTGATCCAAAAGCTTATTTTCCAAAAATTAGATAGCATCAAGAATATAGAAGTAAAGAAATAAACATAGATGATCCTTACTTTCCTGAAGATATAGTGTGAAGATAGTCAAGTTGTCACTATTGTGAAACAATGTAGTGAAAACTCTAGTAGAACTAAGAGAATTAGAAAGCCCCTTAGGAAATCAGGCATGGATGACATTCCAGCAAGATGGTAGAGTGTGTGTTGGAGATGTGAAATTATTCTCTGATGGTGATGCTGACATAAAGACTCATTTGGCCCACTGGAATAAATGTGGCAGTAGGACTCAGTTCAGGGTTATTTCTATGTTCAAGGTTGCATGGACTCAAATTCTCTGAAGCAGAAAACCTGACATCATTACTTGATGAGACATAGTCAGAGAAATTAAAGCTCCCATAGGAAAAATGAAGAGGATGTAGTAACTAACTCCATGAGAACTTGAAATCACTACAAGCTGTACAACCTTTATCTGTCATGCTTTCAGGAATGGGTTTGATGGGATGTTTGTATGAACATTTGAGCTATCCTAGTTTTTGGCAGCATAAAACAACATGACGTATAGAAGAAAATCCAGAAAATATTTTTATGTTCTCATGGATAGGCAAACATGAATATAGTGATTGCGATGTGTCTTATACAAAGACATGTTGAACAACATTGCAAAGGAATGAGCTATGGCTACATGGAACAACATGGACAATTCTTCAAGCCATATTATTGTGCAAAATAAGCCAGATACAAAAGAGTATATATTTTATAACTCCATTTATGTGAAGGTCAAGAATAGGCAAAATTTATCTATGATGATAGAAATCAGAATAGTAATTACCTTTAAGTGCTGGAGACATGGAAGGCCACGAGGGTTGATTTTCAAGGTGTTGGTAGATACTCTGTTTCTTAAATCAGAAGATGTTACACAGAACTATCAACTTGAAAATTTCCCTAGCAGTGTAGACTCATGCTTTGTGCATGTGTGTGTTACAAAAACAAATACTTGCATGGCCTTCTTTTATATACAGCCTCTTTTCCTTGAGTATGGAATTATACTTGCATCAGAAATGAGCAGTGTGTTAAAGAAAATATTATCTATCTTTTGGCATGCATGTCAGTATGTGCCTGCAGTGTAACCTTGAGCTCTAAGCACTGCATTCTAGACCTGTGAGAACTATGCTCTTCTGTGATATAAAGCAGTATGATGTCCAGTCCCAAAGACAGATTTACAGTCCTTTCCCTAAACTTCTTTTTAAGGCTATGTTAAGTCCTTCCACTTGTAATTCTGAGAGCTTCACTTAACTCTCTTTTAGGTGGTGCAGCATTGCTTTGCCTGGCAAGCAATACACTGGCTTTTTTTCCTTCTCAACTCTAGTGATCTTAGTATTTTGATCCACTAATTCACATGTTTAGGTTCCAAAAACTTGTAGATCACAGATATTCCTTAAAGCATTTTCAGTCATGGCACAATATACCGAGGTGTTTTTAATAGGAGGAACTGACTTCATAATTTAAGATATAGTATATGATGAGCTTGCTTTTGTTCAGGTACATTTTGAAGAAAGTAAACATCTAATCAGATGGATTTTAGTGTTGGAAAATATTTAATATCTGTTTACAAACTTAGAATGCCTTTAATATTGTTACATATGCTACCAATAGTTTATATAATATGATAAATACATACTGTTTCACTAGTACAAGTCTTATTGCTTATAACATTACTATACTAAAATGTAACATTTTCCTGAATATTGATACATTTTTATTATTATGCCAGGGCCACTTAAAAATGCACATATACACACAATTATAGTATAGTGTAAGAATACTAGAATTACTGATTATTGACCACATTTCTACTAAAAAATGATGCTAGATATTAAAGACTTTTGAGAATCCTGTTAATGGAAATTCCTAAGGAATGAAAGATTTGCTTAATTTCAAAGACATTTTCTAAAATACAGACTTAAATGACATATATGCTTTTTTCTTTTGAAGTTGTGCCAAGGGCCTGCGCTAACATATTATCTGATCCCAAGCCACAGAAACAAAAGGTATAAAAGAAAAAAGTCAATAGAGTTGTTTAATGATCAAAAAAAGTTAATTTGCATTTTTATAGAACCAATTGATTTTTTGAAACAGCAATTGATTATCTACATTGACAGTACCTTTTAGCCAAATCCCTATTGCTTTTATTTCAGGGTGATTAAGGAAAGATAAAACTGCATTCAAAATAGTTTATCTTCCTTGTGATCAATCAAGAGATAATAAAGTATTTTTAAATACCTTAATATCACTGTGGTATCATATAACTAAAGCAATTCTAATTACTATATTTGAATGTCACCTGATTTTACTGCTATAAAATAATTGCATGTATCAATGAGAATTTTTCTGGGCTAAATACTCTCATATTAATTAACTTAGTGTCATGATATTTCTCAAAAATCCAAATCAAAAAAAAAAAATACAAAAGCAGGATATGTTGTTGTATTAGAGAGGGATTTAGTTTTAAAAAAATCAGTGGTGTTTATTTTAAAAAACAAAAATTATCATTAAAATATTTATTTCTTAAAAAAATATTTTGGCCAAAATAATTCTATAACATGGAAGATTCCTCCAGTAATTTCACATGAGGGTGAAAACAAATACTTGCATGGCCTTGCAAATACCCTCATGGAAATGCCTGTATCAAATTTTAAGATCTCTGACCTCTCCTAAATCAAATAATGCTAATTAACTATGAACCATTGAACTTCCTGAAGGCATTTTTTGGAAAAGTCATGCTTTTGCTTTGTTTTGTAGTTAACATTTCAAATCACTCATTTGTCACAGAAATAAATGTTCATTATATTGCATAAAGACTATTTATGTGAATTCTAGACACATTTCAAGTAATGATTAATATATTTAATGTGATCCATTCCTATAAAATAGGTTTGTCATATTTTCTTTATTAACACAAGTAGAAATTCCTGTTCAATGGAGTTATATGAATCTTTAAACTTTGGGTGACAATTGGCTAAGATGTAGACCCAGAAAACATGCTGAGTAACTTAGAAGCAATTATACTTAGAAATATATTTCTGCCTCATCTCATCTTTCCCAGAATGAGAGTTACTAGTATGCTAGTATGCTGAGTAATGTGGAAAAGCTTAATGGTTATTCTCTATCTGGTCAAAAGTAAACAAAAGAAAAACGCAAAAACTTGGAAGAGCCAAAGGTAGTTGATGTCAAAATTCTATTCATAAGAAGAAACATATTTCTCGTTTCTAACTCGTAACACCCCAATACATTTTTCTCACAAATTACCTAAAAAATTAAAACTTTAAAACCTATTTGAGGGACAATCTAATTAATACTTTTATGATAAAATGATCTTCCTATAAGAATACAAATAAATCTTACAGGGTAAGATGATGTCAGTCCTGTACATCTTAGTGTGAATTTACTCCAGCAGATGACTTTACTTCTAACTGATATCCATTTTACTATATGTCATATGGGGTGCAGCATCTTTATTTCTTTTACTTTCAGTGCCACTTGATTCTTTGCTTCTAACACTAAAATCTAAGTAAACCATATTTTTATAGTTTAGAAACTAAGTTGAACTGTATTTTTGAGTTAAAAATGGCTATATTACATTATATGTGACTTAGCTTGTTTGAAAGAGTATTTTGCAAGTTTACCTACAACTTATTGAAGCATAGCACATTTTTAAGGAGGGGTTCCTATACTATCACAAAAGTACGTATTTTATTTAAAGCTGTTTTGGGGGAAATGTACACCATAATAAAAACTTTCAAAGATAAGAAAATTATTTTTGTTGGATGATACTAAGTATATTTATTTAATGATTTTACTTCCATCTATTTTAAATGAAAGTTTGAAGATTCTTACAAAGAAAAAATGTAGATACTTACGTTTAGTGTATAAATTTGTTTAAAATTCCTAAGAGTTTGTGATAGGCATTCGTGATTCTTTTAGATACTCTATTTTTGGAGAAGGGCTTTCCTCGTGGCTCAGCTGGTAAACAATCTGCCTGCAATGAAAAATTACACTTGTACACTTCTGAAGTTTCGTGTGCCCTGTATTTAAGTTAATGTGAAAGAACGTCATTCTAAAAGAACAGAGGGAGTAGGCAAAGTTTTCAGAATATTTTAACCCAGTTTCATCAATAACAAAATGTTTTATCTTTATGGAGAGCAGTCCTGTGTTGTAAATCTAATGTTCTAACAATAAATTTTATTAGAAATACAGTATTATAATGGTTATATGCTGTCATTAATTTTTAAAAACTCTCTATATTTTATACCCACTAAATTTTTGTGCCATATATTCAATAAAATATCAACAAAATACATGTGAGCACTATGGAAAAATCACTAGTGTTGAGACTTTGTTATTTCAATGAGTGAAACTGGCTATTTGCAGACTAACTGGCTGACTCTAAATTTACATTTACTTTTTTTTTTTTTTTTTTACTTTACAATATTGTATTGGTTTTGCCATACATCAACATGAATCCGCCACGGGTGTACACGTGTTCCCAATCCTGAACTCCCCCTCCCACCTCCCTCCCCATACCATCCCTCTGGGTTATCCCAGTGCACCCGCCCCAAACTTTCTGTATCCTGCATCGAACCTGGACTGGTGATTCATTTCTTATGTGATATTATACATGTTTACATCTACTTTTAAGTGGAGTAATACTTGCCTCCCATAACTGTTTGGAGGATAAAAAAGATGATGTATATACAGGATCTTGTGTATTGGGAAGCGTTATTATATAAGTGTGAGGTCTTGTTTTCATCACTTTTGTACAACTGTTTGTACATTCTAATTCGAGGAATAGAGTATGTGTTAACAATAAAAAGTAAATAACATTGTTAATATCATTGATTAGTGTAAATTTAACTCTTTTCAGATTATTGTGTTGTAGATTTTTTGTAACACTTTTATTCTACTTTAAGTAAATTATGCATAAATTTAGAAAAAAATACTTAAGATAATGAGATGAAAATATAGAGACACCTGTCATCACTTTGAGTTAATTTTCAGCTTTTATCAGCAGATTTTTCTTTATATGTTATTTGCCAGTTATAATAGCAGAATTCTTCTCCTTAGATGTGTAGTTATTGAAAACATTTGTTTTTTATTGAGATCTCCATTCAAAAAATGTCAGCACTTCTAGAAATAAAACTTTTATGCTCTTAATTGTGTAGTTGAATAAATTGTTCATGTTAGATAGGAGATAGATGAATAATGTCTTTTGTAATAAGTATGTATTTCTAACATTTTCGCATAATGAACATAAGAATTTGAACCGTTATCATAATACACTATTCTGCTATCTAAAAACATGTCTTTTTTTTGTTCTGAAGGTATCTTCCAGTTTATCTTACATTTTCTTTTCCTCACTACCCTTCCTCTTCCTTTTCACTTTGTAGAAGAAAGGAGCAGCACAAACATTTCCTTAATGTTTACTTGAATATTGGGCCACCACAACAACACTGACTATATATTAACTGCCACAAGAGCATGGAATCCTGCTGCTAAAAAATCTTCTCATTTTATCTAAAAGCTTCTCATTGTAGCTGCGAAAAAGTCATCTCTTTTCAGGAAATAAAAGGTCTCACTCAGATGCTTGATTCGAGAATCTTATAATTCCTGTGATTCCTAGAAATCTTATGCTGTAATTTGTTAAAGTTACTGGAAGCTTCTCCTATAATAGAAATAATTGCTTTGTGACCAAAAATTATATAGGAAAAATTGGGAAATTTTGAATTATATTATGATAGATGATGGGATAGAATGTATATTTTATATCATAGTCTGATATTTATATCAAGGTTATTTCTGCATTGTATTTTCTGAGGAATGTTTGAAAGAATATAGAACTGGAGTCTTTAAGCTACTCCTGTAAGTATGTAGCTATATCCATTTATTCAGTAAACAAAGTAGCTTCTGTTTTGGTGCTCCTTGTGTATTGTACAAAATGGTAAACTCAAAGCAATATTAACAGTGTGAACTGGTATCATCAGTAACTTGTGAGAAGAGTTGAAAGCATAATATTTGGGGCAATAATTACTGTTAATATTGAGACTTTCTCTTTAAGTCATACAGAATGTTGAAAGAGATGAACAAGAGGGCAACAGTCAATATTGTAATGTTGGAAGTGCCTGTTCACCTTTCTCAAACAATTAATTTCCAATTGTGAGAAAATATAAAATTTTAGGTTAAAAATATTTTTAAACTGTTTTCTGAATAGATTAGTATCATATTATTTTTACCAGTTTTCTATCCTTCTAATTATCACTGTCATTATGGATATTGGAAACTAATTCCAATTTATTGGTCTACAATATGTCACTGAGTTATTTTATAACGTGTTTCCTAGATGACTTGATTATCGCTGGAAACATCAAGCTAAAAACTTAATGAGCTTGAATTGTAGTTTCACATTGTGCTGCTGCTATTGACCAGAAAGCTGACTTTTAGATGGAATACGTGTTTGTGTTTATATGATGACAATACCTGAAAGTTATTTGTGTTATGATCTTCTAAAATGTGATATATAATATTATAAGTATTATGAACCTACTTAGACTTGAAAAGATAGAACTGGAATGCAAGGAAAAATCAAAGTACTCAAGTATTTCATTGTTGTGGAAGTCTCAGTTCCTCCCATTCTGCTTTCTTTTCAGGAATTCTGAGATGTGCATGGTTGTCTGATAGTTTCAGGATTTCTGAATTTATAACATGTCCTCCATGCACAGTTTTGTTTTGGTTGAATACCCCTCTTACCCTATTATAAGACATCCATAATGACATTCTAAGTGATTTGGAGCTGGAGCAAAGATCAATTACTTGAAAGATTTTCTGTTGATAATAAATGATTAATAATTATTCAAAGATTTGCTTTTGGGCCAGTGTATGTTTAAGTGCCAATATAGAGGATGAAATGAAGAGATTAAAAGCATGAAAGAAATGAAACTACACAGGTTTCAAAGCAGAGTAGAAAATGACAAGTTAGGAAAAGAGGGCTGCCAAAATCTTTTCCATATTAACCAATTAAAATGTGCTGCTGCTGCTAAGCTGCTTCAGTCGTGTCCGACTCTGCGTGACCCCATAGTCTATTTAAACATAAATATATTAATGCTTATTAAAATGAAAAGTTCAAGTCCTTGGTCATGCTAGCCACATATCCTGTGCTCAGTAGCTTAATAATCATCAGACTAAAGGCTCCCACAGTAGATAGCACAGTTATAGACTATTTGCACCATGCAGAATCTTCTATAGGGCAGCACTGAAGCACCAAATCATCACACAGAATAAGAAACAGCTAGGGTAATAGTCAATATACCAGTACATTTGTTAAACTCAGCAGTGCCCACAGGACTGGAAAAGGTCAGTTTTCATTCCAATCCCAAAGAAAGGCAATGCCAAAGAATGCTGAAACTACTGCAGAATTGCACTCATCTCACATGTGAGCAAAGTAATGCTCAAAATTCTCCAAGTCAGGCTTCAGAAGTATGTGAACCGCGAACTTCCAGATGTTCAAGCTGGATTTAGAAAAGGCAGAGGAACCAGGGATCAAATTGCCAACATCTGCTTGATCATCAAAAAAGCAAGAAAGTTCCAGAAAAGCATCTATTTCTGCTTTATTCAGTATGTCAAAGCCTTTGACTGTGGATCACAACAAACTGTGGAAAATTCTTCAAGGGATGGGAATACCAGACCACCTTACCTGCCTCCTGAGAAATCTTTATGCAGGTCAAGAAACAACAGTTAGAACTGAACATGGAACAAAGGACTGATTTCAAATCAGGAAAGGAGTACATCGAGGCTGTATACTGTCACCCTGCTTATTTAACTTATATGCAGTGTACATCATGTGAAATGCTGGGATGGGTGAAGCACAAGCTGGAATCAAGACTGCCAGGAGAAATATCAATAACTTCAGATATACAGGTGACACCATCCTTATGGCAGAAAGTGAAGAAGAACTAAAGAGCCTCTTGATGAAGGTGAATGAAGAGAGTACAAAAGTTGGCTTAACACTCAGCATTCAGAAAGCATGATCATTGCATCCAGTCCTATCACTTCATGGCAAATAAATGTGAAAACAATGGAAACAGTGACATACTTTATTTTCTTGGGATTCAAAATCACTGCAGGTGGTGACTGCAGCCATGAAATTAAAGGATGCTTGCTCCTTGGAAGAAAAGCTTTGACCATCCTAGACAGCATATTAAAAAGCAGAAATATTACTGTGTCAACAAAGATCATCTAGTCAAAGCTATGGGTTTTCCAGTAGTCATGTAAGGATGTGAGTTGGACAATAAAGAAAGCTGAGTGCTGAAGAATAGATGGTTTTGAACTGTGGTGTTGGAGAAGACTCTTGGACTGCAAGGAGATCAAACCGGTCAATCCTAAAGGAAATCAGTCCTGAATATTCAATGGAAGGACTGATGCTGATGCTGAAACTCCAATATTTGGCCACCTGATGCGAATAACAGACTCATTGGAAAAGACCCTGATGCTGGGAAAGATTGAAGGCAGGAGGAGAAGGGGATGACAGAGATTGAGATGTTTGGATGACATCACTATGTCAATGGACATGAGTTTGAGCAAGCCCCTCGGAGCTGGTAATGGGCAGGGAAGCCTGGCATGCTTTAATCCACGGGGTCGCAAAGAGTCAGACACGACTGAGTGACTGAACTGAAATGAGACCAGTTGCCTTTGTTAAGGATATATAGTTCAAATAGAAAAAGTAATCAAGTTCACTTGAATGTTAATAACAGTTTGAAATCCAAAATATGTTCTTATATTTTAATCCATCTGAGGGAGACCTTTGAAAAGTGAGGCTTTATATTTCTATTCTATGTATCTCTGAACATGTACATTTTCATGTTCAGTAAAAATAAAACTTCTTGGTGTATGCATATATACACATACATCTGTACATTTTTCATGTATATAGGGAAAAACTTGAAATCTGAAATAGTGCCATAGTACCCACAAAGGATTTTCTTAGACACAGATAACATTACTCTCTTCTCTTGACCTTCTCTTCAGGGACTGCCGTCGTGGGAGTTTGGGGAACAGAATCAGAAAATCTTTGCATTACATATTTTTAAAAAATAAATAAAATATTTTGGCATTGTAAGTATTGTGTGCTTTGGGATTTTATGGTAAGTCTTCATTGACAGATGCTAAATGCTTATGGGAAGGCCAACAAATTACTCATTTCAGTATCTTGGATATTTTATTTTTTATTGAGAAAATAGTTCTATACTCTTCCTTTTGCAATTGTCTTTTTCATTTTCTATCATGCCTTTGAAAAAAAGAAATCAAGAAGCAATAAGAACTTTAGTTAACTATATTTTATACATAATCATAAAACCTACAGAGCACTTTTGAAGGTTTCCTTTCCTTTGATTTTCTGTTAGCATGCAATAAAAAAGCAGCTCTAAGAAATGAGTTTTTAGTTTAAAATGTAGAACTACATTGTATACAGTATTTTACATGACCATTCACATCTGCACTTAAGAAATCCCCCATTGTTAAATATCTCACTTCTAAAAATTGTCTGTGACCTCCATGTCTTCCTTCAGTTCAGTTCAGTTGCTCAGTTGTGTCTGACTCTGCGACCCCATAGACTTCAGCACACCAGGCTTCCCTGTCCATCACCAACTCCCAGAGCTTGCTCAAACTCATGTCCATCACATCGGTGATGCCATCCAACCATTTCACCCTCTGTCATCCCCTTCTCCCGTCTTCAATCTTTCCCAGCATCAGGGTCTTTTCCAATGAGTCAGTTATTCACATCAGGTGACCAAACTATTGGAGTTTCAGCTTCAGGATCAGTCCTTCCAATGAATATTCAGGACTGATTTCCTTTAGGATTGACTGGTTTGATCTCCTTGCAGTCCAAGAGTCTTCTCCAATACCACAGTTCAAAAACATCTGTTCTTCAGCTTTCTTTATAGTCCAACTCTCACATCCATACATGACTACTGGAAAAACCATAGCTTTGACTAGACAGACCTTTGTTGACAAAGTAATGTCTCTGCTTTTTAATATCTTCCTTACTTCATGGTATATAGTTTATGCAAACCATTGCCTCCTACATGTTGTTAAAATACCAAGATCATAGCCCATAAAACTTTGCTGCTTTTCCTATGCTTCCTGATTTCTGACTGATGATTTTTTCATTCTGATTTTCATTGCTGATATTTATCTACATTTTTTCTCTGACTTTCTCTCCTTCCCAAAATTAGAGTTTTGTATTTTCTGCCCTATGCCTTTCCTCACCCCCAAGTAAAAAAAGAAAATTGAAATTTCACTCTACCAGCAGTAGCCCTCATGTGACTGTCTTCTTCCCTGGTTTTCGAAACAAGAGAAATCTGTTTCTTTCTGACTCTCTTCCATTTAACTCTCACATTTCCCGTCTATTTACACATTTAAACTGTATGACAGTGTACATACCATGTTAGCAGTTATGTTTCTTTTATCTCTTTTTAATAATTATCCTTTCATTTCTATTCCTCTTCCTTATAACCTAGTTTGAAAATGCTGTTTGATGAAAATATGAAGAATAAAATGTCTTCCCACATCACTGTCACTTGCTGATATTCTCCTTTTGCTAAAGTGGATAAAATCTTGGAATGTCCAGTTGGAAGATCATTTAAATATTTTGTTTTTCTGCCAGCTTATCTTCTGAAACAGGAATTCGAGCACAGGATGGTTAGCACATCTTGTTCAAGACTCTAGAATTCCAATTTTCTGAACCATAGATTTAAAATCCTCCTAATTTCCAAAAGGATCAGGACCATGTGTATCTTATCTAAATCAAAATAAGTATAACCTGACAGAAAAAAAAGGAGCTTTGGGTACAGTTGACAGACCTCTAGGTTCTACCCACTGATTCAGTGGGTAACTGTAGAAAACATAGTTGACAGCTAAGTTTTAATTTTTCTTTCTCTGTAACAAAGATAATACCTACCTCACTGAAAGTAATAAATACTACATGATATAGTGAAACTCCTCATGTGTGAGTTTTCTGTAATTCATCCATCAATGACATAACTAAAAATAGAAGATTCCTGAATAATTATAATTAAAATTTATTATCATCTTATTCGGCCTTCCCAGGTGATGCTAGTGATAAAGCCACTGCCTGCCAATGCAGGAGACACAAGAGATGTGGCTTTGACCCCTGGGTCAGGAAGATCCCCTGGAGGAGGGCGTGGCAAGCCACTCCAGTATTCTTCTCTGAAGAATTCCATGGACAGAGAAGCCTGGTGGGCTACAGTCCATGGAGTCACCAAGAGTTGGACATAACTGAGCATACACACACACACACACACAGTCCATGGAATCACAAAGAATTGGACATGACTGAGCACACACACATACACACACACCCCAATCATCTTATTAGTTTAATCCCCAAATGTATTTGTAAGTGTATTTGACTTGAATATGCTTTAAAATAGCTAGGCTATTGCTCTAAGGCTGAATGCACATGTATTCAAGAGTTAGAAATTGAGTTTTCGGGAAAATAAATTTAGGTTTGTTTGTACTGTTGTTTGTTTAATAACTGCATTATGAAGACAGTGTGAAGTATACACCTATTATATGTGACCTGTGGCCAAAATTCTAAGAATGGACATGAGGTGTATATCTATACCAGGGTCAGAATAGATCAGAATTACAAAGTCAGGTTATCTTCAAGCAATAGCTGTCACCCTGTGAAAAAAAGTGTTGTGCACAGATAAGATGAAGTCTTAGAAATCATTATTGATCTTGGAAATACTCCTGGACAATTATAAGAGTGAATTTGAGAGGGTAGATACAAGGCGATAAGTGGAAGGATAGGAGAGCGAGCAAATATTTTAGAATAGCTGAGGCAATTCATCTCAACTCTGCTTCAAATAACTGAACACTTTCCCTGAGACCTAAGAACAGATCAAGCACAGGTCACCTGGGACATGACAGAACAGACGGATATATTAGCAGAGACCTGACTCCACGGCCAGACCAGGAAGAATACTGCTTACCCTGAAAGGGATTCAGGTAACTGCTAGAGGGAGTGGAAGCTTCCTTCTTTCAATTTTGTTTGTAGTAAAACCAAAAATTTCACAGTAAATAAATTCCTACAAGTAATGTGGACATTCAGCTAAGCTAAGGAGAACTTAGGAGGCAGGGAGGGGCAAGGGGGGCTTTTGTAGTCTCAGAAGAGCCCAGGTACCACTGCCTTTTCCAAACATAAACAGAGGTGTCGGGAGGAGAAGCGCATGGCAGGAGATTTTAGCCAGGCTGCCAGTTCATGAAAGCCAGTTTCCTGGTTTAAGGAAAGGCATTTGCTTACTCATCATTGCTCAGATTCCACAAAGTTGTTTCCACAGGATGGAGGCTTGACCTTTGGGGTAGGTATGCAAGTAATTAGGTAATTCTTCTGGAAATTAGCTACATATATACTTATTGTCCATCCTGGAAAAATAATTTACAGTAGATAACTGGGTCTAGAAATCCTGTAGAAGTATATGTATCCTTGCACAAACCAAAGTATTTGCCATCTTTAGAACTGCAGAGGAATAATATTTTGAAATCTTAATGATGAATTTTTATTTTCAGTCTTTCCTTTAGTATGTAAAAGAAAGTAGTCACCTGAGTCAGTAGTCTTTTTTGAGTGATAATATTTAATTACCACCATGTAGGGAAAAAACTTACAGAAATGAAGAAAAACAAAAATATTTAAATAATAGCAGATGAACTAGTGCTAAAGTCAGTGAGCTGGAAGGAGAACAATGTATAGGAAAAGAAGGGCAATACGGTTATCCTTGTAATGTTTTGCCAGATTTATTCCAGTGAGATGGTGACAGGAGCTCCTACATTTGGGGGTATCTTAGTACATAAAGCGGAGAAGGCAATGGCACCCCACTCCAGTACTCTTGCCTGGAAAATCCCATGGACAAAGGAGCCTGGTGGGCTGCAGTCCATGGGGTTGCTAAGAGTTGGACATGACTGAGTGACTTCACTTTCACTTTTCACTTTCATGCATTGGAGAAGGAAATGGCAACCCACTCCAGTGTTCTTGCCTGGAGAATCCCAGGGACGGGGGAGCCTGGTGAGCTGTTGTCTCTGGGGTCGCACAGAGTCGGACACGACTGAAGGGACTTAGCAGTAGCAGCAGCAGCAGTAGTACATAAAGGAGTCTATATCTAGCTTCCTGGAGTGTAGCTTAAGGAGATTGTGTTACAATAGAGAAGCACCATATTCAGCAAAGCATGTGAATAATAGGGTAGCAATGCTTGGATAAAAATTTCAAGGAAATGATCCTGAAGGATGTCTCACTGTTAAAAGGATAACAGTGAAATATCTATGAACCCTCCTTTTAGTATGAAAATGACTCAGAGAGGTCTGCTGTGCCTCCAAGGGCTTGCAGCCAGTATAAGAAAAAAAAATTGAGGTGCCTAAGTATGTGAAACTCAAATATATTCTGAGTGAAGCTGCATTTGCTGAGATTTTATTTGGAGTTGATTTGTTTGAAATGTAATTGAAATGTTGAATAACTGCTCATCTCACTGTTTAAGTAAAAATATATTAATTTTTATCATAATTGGTTATTAAAACCTAGTTACAGCTGAGTTTTGGGGAAAAAAAAAACCAAAAAAAACCTTTACTGTATACCTAACCTTTTCTATGATTTTTGGCTGAAGTGCCTGGGAAGCATATGGGGAGCAACTGAAGTAATAATTGGTTGAACTGTAAAATGGTCCAGCAATTTTGGAAAACAACTTGACACTTTCTTGAAGTGTTAAATATGCATCTACCATAGAACACAGCTAATCTACTCCTACTTATTTACTAAACAAAAATAAAAATGTGCATCTGCACAAAGCCTTTTAAACAAATGTTTATAGAAGCTTTATTTATAATAGCTAAAATGGGGAACAGTCTAAATATACATAAACAGGTGAATGCATAAACGTATTATGGTACTTTCACACATTAGTACTCAGCAGTAAAAATAAACTACTGATAGACTAACCACATAGCTGGATCTCAAAATTATTTAGGTTAAGTGAAAGAAGCAGGATAAAAATAGTAATTATTATATGATTCCATTTATTAAAAGTCTAGGCACTGCAAACTCATCTATATTGACAGAAAACAGATCGGTAACTGCATCATATTTCACAAGGTAGGGTGATAGGGAGAGGAACAAGGAAAATTTGGGGAATGAAGATATCTTCCTTGCATTTAGTATGGTTATGATTTTAAGCTAGTGTACACATCTCGGAACTGATCAAAGTGTTCACCTCCAATATATGTGCTTTATTGTGTAGCAGTTATACTCCAATAAAGCAGTACTGGTACAAAAGAAAAAGCAAAAATGAAATGGAGACTTTGTAAAGCATGTACAGTATTGTGAAGGGCTTTACAAATTGTTTTTAGCAGTTTGGATTTTATCCTTAGGATAGTGGTGGAAATATTCAATTGAGAAAAAGTTTGAGGTATCTGTGTGAGGGAAAATGGTGGCCTCTATTAGGGTTGTTGTTCAGTCACTCAGTCAGTCGTATGTGACTCTTTGTGACCCCATGGACTGTGACATGCCAGGCTTCTCTGGCCATCTCCCAGAGGTTGCTCAAACTCATGTCCGTTGAGTTGATGATGCCATCCAGCCATCTCGTGTTCTGTCTGCTCTTGGCTTTAATTTTTCCCAGCATCAGGATCTTTTCCAGTGAGTCAGCTCCAATATCTAGGTGGCCTAAATATTGGAGCTTCAGCTTCAGCATCAGCCCTTGGAGTGAATATTCAGGACTGATTTCCTTTAGTATTGTCTGGTTTGATTACTTTGATGTCCAAGGGACTCTCAAGAGTCTTCTCCAGCACCACTGTTCAAAAGCATCATTTCTTTGGCCCTCAGCTTTTTTTATTGTCCAGCTCTCACATCTATACACAACTACTGGAAAAACCATCAGATCAGATCAGTCGCTCAGTCGTGTCCGACTCTTTGCGACCCCATGAATCGCAGCACGCCAGGCCTCCCTGTCCATCACCAACTCCCAGAGTTCACTCAGACTCACGTCCATTGAGTCAGTGATGCCATCCAGCTATCTCATCCTCTGTCGTCCCCTTCTGCAAATATAGCTTTGACTATATTGACCTTTGTCAGGAAAGTGATGTCTCTGCTTTTTAATACACTTTCTAGGTTTATCAAGGCTATGGTTTTTCCAGTGGTCATGTGTGGATGTAAAAGTTGGACTGTAAACAAAGCTGAGCGCCGAAGAATTGATGCTTTTGAACTGTGGTGTTGGAGAAGACTCTTGAGAGTCCCTTGGACGACAAGGAGATCCAACCAGTCCATTCTAAAGGAGATCAGTCCTGGGTGTTCTTTGGAAGGACTGATGCTGAAGCTGAAATTCCAATACTTTGGCCACCTCATGCCAAAGAGTTGACTCATTGGAAAAGACTCTGATGCTGGGAGGGATTGGGGGCAGGAGGAGAAGGGGATGACAGAGGATGAGATGGCTGGATGGCATCACCAACTCGATGGACAAGAGTTTAGGTGAACTCCGGGAGTTGGTGATGGACAGGGACACCTGGTGTGCTGCGATTCATGGGGTCACAAAGAATCAGGTACGACTGAGCGACTGAACTGACTGATTGAGGTTTGTCATTTCTCTTCTTCCAAGGAGCAAGCGTCTTTTAATTTCATGGCTGCAGTCACCATTTGCAGTGATTTTGGAACCCAAGAAAATAGTCTGTCAGTTTCTATTGTTTCCCCATCTATTTGCCATGAAGTGATGGGACCAGATGCCACAATCTTCATTTTTTGAATGATGAGTTTTAAGCCAGCTTTTCCATTCTCCTCTTTCACCTTCATCGAGAACTCTTTAGTTCCTCTTTGCTTTCTGCCATAAGAATGGTGTCATCTGAATATCTGAGGTTATTGATGTTTCTCCCAGCAATCTTGATTAAAGCTTGTGCTTCATCCAACCCAGCATTTTGCATGATGTGCTCTGCATATAAATTAAATAAGCAGAGTGACAACAAACAGCCTTGACATACTCCTTTCGCAATTTGGGATCAGTCCATTGTTCCATGTCTGGTTCTAACTGTTACTTATTTACCTGCATACAGATTTCTCAGGAGGCAGGTCAGGTGGTCTGGTATTCCCATCTCTTTAAGAATTTCCACAATTTCTTCTAATCTACATAAAAGGCTTTAGTATAGTCAGTGAAGCAAAAGTAGGTGTTTTTCTGGAATTCTCTAGCTTTTTCTATGATCCTGTGAATGTTAGTAATTTGATCTCTGGTTCCTCTGCCTTTTCTAAATCCAGCTTGCACATCTGGAAGTTCTCAGTTCACATACTGTTGAAGCCTGGCTTGAAGGGTTTCTAGAATTACTTTGCTAGCGTGTGAGATGAGTGCAATTGTGCAGTAGTTTGAACATTCTTTGGGATTGCCTTTCTTTGGGAATGGAATGAAAACTGACCTTTTCCAGTCCTGTGGCCACTGCTGAGTTTTCCAAATTTGCTTGCATAATGAGTGTAGCATTTTAACAGCATCATGTTTTAGGATTTGAAATAGCTCAGCTGGAATTCCATCACTTCCACTAGCTTTGTTCATAGTAATGCTTCCTAAGGCTCACTTGACTTCACACTCTAGCAAATCTGGCTCTAGATGAGTGATCACCCCATCATGGATATATGGGTCATTAAAATGGCAATCCACTCCGGTACTATTACCTGGAAAATTCCATGGACAGAAGAGCTTGGTAGGCTACAGTCCATGGGGTTGCAAAGAGTCCAACACGACTGAGCAACTTCACTTTCACTTTCACTTAAGATCTTTTTATATAGTTCTTGTGTGTATATTTGTCACCTCTTCTTAATTGTTACGCCCATACAGTTTCTCTCCTTTATTGTGCTCATCTTTGCATGAAGTGTTCCCTTGGTATCTACAGTTTTCTTGAAGAACTCTCTAGTCTTTCCCATTCTGTTATTTTCCTCTGTTTCTTTTTATTAATCACTTAGGAAGGCTTTCTTATCTCTCCTTGCTGTTCTCTGGAACACTGCATTCAGATGGATATGTGTTTCCTTTTCTCCTTTGCCTTTGCTTCTCTCTCTCTCTCTCTCTCTCTTTTTTTTTTTTTTTTTCCCTCAGCTATTTGTAAGGCCTCCTCAGACAACCATCTTGCCTTTTTGCATTTCTTTTTCTTGGGGATGGTTTCAATCACTGCCTCCTGTGTAATGTCATGAACCTCTATCCATAGTTCTTCAGGCACTCTATTAGATCTAATCTCTTGAATCTATTTGTCACTTCACTGTATAATCATGAGGATTTTGATTTAGGTCATACTTGAATGGCCTAGTGGTTTTCCCTGTGTTCTTCAATTTAAGTCTGAATTTTGCAATGAGTTCATGATCTGAGCTGCAGTCAGCTTCCAGTCTTGTTTTTGCTGACTGTATGGAGCTTCTTTATCTTCAGCTACAAAGCAAGTCAATCTGATTTCAGTATTGATTATCTGGTGATCTCCATGTGTAGAGTCATCTCTTGTGTCATTGGAAGAGGTTGTTTGCTATGACCAGTGCATTCTTTTGGCAAAACACTATTAGCCTTTGTCCTGCTTCGTTTGTACTCCAAGGCCAAACTTGCCTGTTATCTCAGGTTATCTCTTGACTTCCTATTTTTGCATTCCAGTTCCCTACGATGAAAAGGACAACTTTTTTTTTTTTTTTTTAGTTAGTCTTTTAGTTAGTTTGTTAGTTTTTTAGCGTTAGTTCTAGAAGTTCTCATTGGTCTTCAGAGAACCGTTCAATTTCAGCTTCTATTAGGGTAATGAAAGTGAAAATGAAGAAAAGCATATGCATGAGACATGTTGCATTCTATATAATTTTATTTTACCTTTAATTAGAATATATCTTCTAGAATGACTTGGTCTGTACTTCCTAAGATCATTTGTAAGATTATGTGTCAAATTGTACTGGTTGTTAAGTAGCAATTAAATATATTTTTAAGTTGGGAACTGGTACAAAAATTACCTTAGTGTTCTCTGAATTATTTATTTTGCTGTCTTGACTTGCTTCTTCATTATTAATATATTTTGATCTCAATGTCAATATTGATTTAGCTTTATTCTAGAGTACTGTCATGTTTATGAGTGTCTTTTCTTGGTTATGCTATTTTCATAATAATGTACACTGACATTCATTCAATAAATCTTATCCCATAAAGATATGAATCATGGAATTCCAGAGCATTATATTGTTATTCATATATATGTACACATATATGCATATATAATTTCCATTATACAAAATTTAGCATAGTTTTTCCTAAGTATTTTGTTGTGCCAATATTTGCATGAAGCAATGAATTTTTAATGTTATAAATATCTTATTCTACTCCCTTTATGATTTATACTGTGATTGACTAATATGCTTTGTAAATACATTTTTCCTATATTTTAATGTGCTAACAAATCGAGGAGATGGAAAACCTACCAAGATATTATAGACACACCAAGATTTATCAGGAAGTAATGTGTCAAGCATCTCTGTAAATGAAAAAGTGCTTTCTTAGAGACATCTATGCCATTATGCAATGCAATTGATGAAAACTTGAAACACTTATAATTACGAATGTGAACATTTTGTTTCCATGAAAGATTGAAATTTTGTGTTTTTCTGAACTTCATTTTCAAATGTTAAACCCAGAGTTAAAAGTTTCATTTATACTTTAGATCATCTTAATCTCTTATGTGGTTTCTATATAACTCTGCTTCTTCCTTCTTGTCTTCTGGAATTCTTTCTAGACCATATTGAGACTTGTCCTTCTTGTGTAAACATATTCAATTCTTTTTTATTTTCTCAGAAAAAAAGCTCAAATTCAGCATAACTGGATTATTTGTTTGTTCAGTCTCCTTTTTTGATTCCTTGTCACTTCTCTCCTCCCAGTTTTCACCATTTGTAGCAGATGCTAGAGCTGTGCTTTAAAGTGCCTAAGTGCTTCATGCTTTCTTTCCCATCTCTCCAAGGCTTTACCCAAGTTGTTCCCTCTGCACGTCTCCATGGACTAATCTCCTTTTCCTTAAATTCAACTATTTTATTTTACTCTGCTTAAAATACACTGACTTTAGGAAACTTCTTGACCCTTTGCACCAGACTGAGTTGGGTGTCACACTATGCTCTCCCAGAGTTCTATAGAATACTTATACTGCCTTTAAATTGCCTATCAACATGTGGGGCTCTTTCATAAGACTATCAGTTCATTGAAAACTGAACTGTTTCAATAATCCAGTAACCATTTTTAATGCTTATTAGAACACACAACATATATGATCTAAGTTCTCTCTGTTTATTTTATTTCTTATGGTTTCTCATTATTCTCATTAATGCTGATTTTCTCAAAATTCTATGTAATCATATTATGCCAGCTTCTTTAATTAGTAATTTGAATTGCATAGTCTTTGTCACCTCTTTATTATAGAAATTGTTATGTAGTTTTGTTTTGTGATGCCATCCCAGCCATCTCATCCTCTGTTGTCCCCTTCTCCTCCTGCCCCCAATCCCTCCCAGCATCAGAGTCTTTTCAGTGAGTCAACTCTTCATGGGTGGCCAAAGTACTGGAGTTTCAGCTTTAGCATCATTCCTTCAAAAGAAATCCCAGGGCTGATCTCCTTCAGAATGGACTGGTTGGATCTCCTTGCAGTCAAAAGGGACTCTCAAAGTCTTCTCAACACCACAGTTCAAAAGCATCAATTCTTGTAAAGAAAGCTGCTCAGCTTTCTTCACAGTCAACTCTCACATCTAAATTGAATTTGGTTGATAATCCTGATTATTCTAATCAAGATTTTTTGTTAGCTTGATATAAACAGAAATTTTAAACCAATTGGAATGCTTTGATTTGCTCTTATGTAGAGAAATAGAGTTGAACCACATCAAAAAATTTCAATTGGGGCATTATTTGAGTAACAATTTTAAGTTACATTTGTTGCTGACAAGTTCAAATGGGCCAATATGACCAGTTCTTGCACTGTTACTTTTTAATACAATCAAATGTCAGGGTTATAGTAATATTAAGTGGTTGTTATCTCAGTTCTGTACATAATGATGCATTAAAAAAAACTAAAGCAGACTGTATGATTAGATTTTAAGTAGGTCTGAGGAGGCTGTACAAATAGCTGTGAAAGGCAGAGAAGTGAAAAGCAAAGGAGAAAAGGAAAGATATACCCATTTGAATGCAGAGTTCCAGAGAATAGCAAGGAGATATTAAAAAACCTTCCTCAGTGATCAGTGCAAAGAAATAGAGGAAAACAATAGAATGGGAAAGACTAGAGATCTCTTCAAGAAAATCAGAGATACCAAGGGAGTATTTCATGCAAAGATGGGCTCAATAAAGGACAGAGATGGTATGGATCTAAGAGAAACAGAAGATATTAAAAAGAGGTGGCAAGAATATACAGAATAAGTGTACAAAAAAGATCCTCAAGACCCAGATAATCACGAAGGTGTGATCAGTCACCTAGAGCCAGACATTCTGGAATGTGAAGTCAAGTGGGCAAAGCTAGTGGAGGTGATGGAATTCAAGTTGATCTATTTCAAATCCTGAAAAATGATGCTGTGAAAGTGCTACACTCAGTATGCCAGCAAATTTGGAAAACTCAGCAGTGGCCACAGGACTGGAAAAGGTCAGTTTTCATTCCAATCCCAAAGAAAGGCATTGCCAAAGAATGCTCAAACTACCACACAATTGCACTCATCTCACATGCTAGCAAAGTAATGCTCAAAATTCTCCAAGCCAGGCTTAAAAAATACATGACCTGTGAACTTCCAGATGTTCAAGGTGGTTTTAGAAAAGGCAGAGGAACCAGAGATCAAATTGCCAACATCCACTGGATCATAAAAAAGACAAGAGAGTTTCAGAAAAACATCTATTTCTGCTTTATTGACGATGCCAAAGCCTTTGACTGTGTGGATCACAACAAACTGTGGAAAATTCTGAAAGAAATGGGAATACCAGACCTGCCTCTTGAGAAATCTGTGTGCAGGTCAGGAAGCAACAGTTAGAACTGGACATGGAACAACAGACTGGTTCCAAATAGGAAAAGGAGGACATCAAGACTGTATATTGTCACCCTGCTTTTTAACTTATATGCAGAGTACATCATGAGAAACACTAGGCTGGAGGAAACATATGATAGAATTCATGTTGATATATGGCAAAACCAATACAATATTGTAAAGTTAAAAAAAAAAAAAAGATTGCCAGGAGAAATATCAATCACCTCAGATATGCAGATGACACCACCCTTATGACAGAAAGTGAAGAAAAACTAAAGAGCCTCTTAATAAAAGTGAAAGAGATGAGTGAAAAAGTTGGCGTAAAGCTCAGCTTTCAGAAAACTAAGATCATGGCATCTTGTCCCATCACTTCATGGCAGATAGATGGGGAAACAGTGGCAGACTTTATCCTTTGGGCTCCAAAATCACTGCAGATGGTGGCTGCAGCCATGAAATTAAAAGATGCTTACTCAAAAGCATTATATATATAATAAGAATTATATGCTTATTCAAAAGCAGAGACATTACTTTGCCTACAAAGGTCCTTCTAGTCAAGGCTATGGTTTTTTTTAGTAGTCATGTATGGATGTGAGAGTTGAACTATAAAGAAAGCTGAGCACCGAAGAACTGATTCTTTTGAACTGTGGTGCTGGAGAAGACTCTTGCGAGTCCCTGGGACTGCAAGGAGATCCAACCAGTCCATCCTAAAGGAGATCGGTCCTGAGTTTTCATTGGAAGGACTGATGTTGAAGCTGAAACTCCAATACTTTAGCCACCTGATGCGAAGAGCTGACTCATTTGAAAAGACCCTGTTACTGGGAAAGATTGAAGGCAGGAGGACAAGGGGATGACAGAGGATGAGATAGTTGGATGGCATCACCAACTCAATGGACATGAGTTTGGGTAAACTTGAGGAGTTGGTGATGGAGAGAATGGCCTAGCATGCTGCAGTCCATGGAGTTGCAAAGAGTCGAACACGACTGAGAAACTGAACTGAGGTGCCATAAAATGTGACTGTATATTTCCATTGGTTAGAGAACAGAAGTAGAACTAAAACATGTTTGGACTGATGCATTTTATTCTATGTAATTTAATCAAACTGTTTATGTTTTATTACTAATAATAGTTTGAATTTATTTGCTCTTTAATGTATAATTTTATTTATTTTAGAAAACTAAAAAGCTCATGCGTAGAGCAATTTTCTTCACATTTTATATTCCTTTTTCCCCAAAGTGCTAAAAACTTATAAAGAATCTTGTAAACAACTTATCAATTGACAGGTCATATAGTAAGTCTTAGCTAAGCTGCTTTATTATATTAATAAGTTGGTTTCTTAATTTTGAATAAGTAATAAGAAATCAAGTTTGGGAGCAGCATGTATAGGAAAAAGATCTGTGAAGCTTAGAAATGAAAAATACATTGTGCAAGGTTAAAAAGATCAGCTTTCTTTGCCAGAGCTGGGAGATGAATCTAAATCTTCCTGACTCCATCACATTCTCATGGTTTCATAAGCATCATACATGTCCATGGTTGTCTCTTCAGCTATATTGCAGAATTCCTTTGAAATCACAACTGGCTTTTATTAATCTATTCATCTTCTATGTACATAGGATGCACATAGCACACTGATTATACAAATTTGGTACTTTTGCTCCTTTTCCATCTGTGTGTATTTACTGATAACAACTCCAACTACTAGTTCTGCTATTTCTCAGTGTGCTTATATGATAAAACATCCTAGGGTTGAAATCAGTGCAATTGCAGAGGTACAAAGAAGAAAATTTCTACAATATTCCACTGCCTGAATATACATTGTTGAATTGCCTGCTCTTCACTGCTTTGCTACTGCCTACTTGTTTCCTTACTGGCAATGAAAATTGATAGTGCTGAGAGGAGTAAAACTTAAATAATAATTACAAATCAGGGCTACACAACAAATTATATAAACTGAATTGAAATGCATTATCTGTTCTATCCTCAAATCTAAAGAGTATGTAGGGCTATTAATTGTATTTTCACTTTACAGGTATGCAAATTCAGTTTCAAGAAAGAATAAAAATTTATCAAAGGTCATGTGACTGGAAATGGTAGATCCTGGATGAAAACTTTTGGCACCCATGTCAGAATTATTTTTATTTAATTTTCAGAGGAGATTAAAAATAGTGATTTTTAATATATCAATGTTAGATGTTATACACATTATGAGTTACCCTAGGTGAAGACATAGTACTTTTTATTTAACTATGTAATTCTTATTTAATAGAAACTCAGTTGGGATGAAATTGACTCTAGTCAGTCATCATGACTAAATCCTAATCTTGAATTAGGCTTTTGAATGGAATTATATTTAAAGATGGCCTGTGATAAAATTTGGCTAATAATTCATGAGAAAAATGTGGAGTGGATGGGAGGTATTTTATGATAATTTGCTCACATCTAAAATCAAACATACAAAGTGATAAAGCTTCTATGGAATGTTTTGTCCAAATATAATGATTGGAAGTTCTGCATCTTGTGATGATGAAAGGCTATGTCACTATTCAGGATAAAATTTAGGTTTTTCATGGTGTCTTTGAGAGTTCAAATTAGCCAATCCTGTATAACCTTACCTTAGATTTTTATATATATATATATATATATATATATATTAGATTTATATAAGAAACAGCCCCTAATTTTAAATCCCTTTATGTCATAATCTCTCTCTAGAAGCACTTAAACTAATAAAGTGTCTATTGGAAAAAAATGATAAATGAACCCAATGCACCTGGAATAATCTCTAAAAGTAAAGTTTTATTTATTTAGAGAATATTTACACATGTTCAGTAATATGAATGTGAAAGTGAAAGTCACCCAGTTGTGCCCGCCTCTTTGCAACCACATGGACTATACAGTCCATGGAATTCTCCAGGCAAGGATTCTGGAGTGGGTAGCCTTTCCCTTCTTCAGGGTATCTTCCCAACCCAGGGATTGAACCCAGATCTCCCACATTGCAGGTGGATTCTTTACCAACTGAGCCACAAGGGAAGCCCAAGAATATTGGAGTGGGTAGCCTATCCCTTCTCCAGTGGATCTTCCCCACTCAGGAATTGAACCGGGTCTCCTGTATTGCAGGCGGATTCTTTACCAACTGAGCTATCAGGGAAGCCCGGTAATATGAATAATTGTTTTTCATTGACTGAAGGCTTCATGCTATTATATTGGAATAAATTGTCATAATTTCTGTTATCTTCCTAGGTTGGTCATACAATTACTATTTTTCATTTGAGTTTGGTCTCTTAAAGTGCAAAACTTCATGGTATCCAGGAATGAGATATTGAGGATTTTTAAAAGGTATTTGTTCTTTGTGTGACCAAAATATTCATAGGTAGCAAATACTAGACTGACAATTATTTTCCTTAAAATACATTTAATTATGAAAACCTGAAGGTCTTCCAAAAGAAAAAAATGGAGGCACATTTGAAAAGTCACATTTATTTTTACTCATTAGAATTTTTCTTTTAATTTACAGTATGGTTCAAACTTGAAAAAAATTGTTCATAGTGAAGTCTTTTAGTGACAAGCTGTTTTTTTTTCCCCCCCTGACACATTTGGACTGGACTGAGTTCAATTAGATAGCTAGTTAAAATATTTTTCTGTTTATTATTTTTTTTTAATGTGTGGGAATGTGTGTGGAAGCTAAACCTCTCTTAAAGGAACTAAGAAGTGGAGGAGAGTGGGTGGGAAGATAAAAAGTTTTTCACTGTATGTTGAAGTTTGCATCACTGTGAGTAGAGGGCGTAGCTTTTAGTTTCGAATATAGTATAGTATTCAGTAATGTTGTCAAAGATATGTACCCAATTCCCCTATGAAGCCTGACATATTTTAACCATTGCCTTCTACTTTTTGAGCCCTTAGATAATTATCATTTCATTCTTTAATAACAAACTAATAGCATTTTATTTTCAAAATTTGTGGATTTTTTTTGGTGTTATCCCAAGTTATGTTCATCTGTGTATCTTTTAATTTCATGCTGTTTCTTCAAATTGTTCTGTCTCTATTTCTTCCTCTTTCCTTATAGCCATTATCATTTTGCTAGAGTCTTGATCTAGATTTTATACATTTTTTAGAAAATTTTAATTAAAATATCTAGTTGGTTGTTTCTCTTGTTGGCTGAAACTTTTTAGTTTGAGGTAGTCCTTTCCTGTTGGAGTAGGTCATAGAGAGGACATGATAGATGGGTCACCTGCAAGCTGGACCCATGCAATTGGTCTCCTTACCTTCCCTCTTGTCCTTGGAATGTATGCTTCACCCACCATTTCCACACTAGGAATTGTTTCAAGGACATAGCCTTAAAAGCATAAGGTACAGTTGAGACTGTGCTCATGCTCAGTTGCTCAGTTGTGTCCAACACTTTGTGACCTTATGGTATTTGTCTATGGTATTTTTAGGCAAGAATACTGAAGTGGGTTGCCATACCCTCCTCCAGAGGATCTTCCTGATCCAGGGATGGAACCCACGTTTCCTGCATCTCCTGAATTGTAGGTGTATTCTTTACCACCAAGCCACTGGGGAAACCCACTTGGACTGAATATGATCAAACCCAGTTAAGGCTTCTACATAAACTGTTAAGATTCTAGTGGACATATGCAAAAGTCTACTCATCTGTGGTAATCCAAGACAGGCCTCCTGTGTAAATTCCCTTGTTCTCTAAAACTGTCACTTAGTACTCTGGAGTTTCCTTTTGCTTTTGGTATCATGCCCAAATAATCTTTGCAAAGGCTAATGTCAAATAGATTTTTTCCTATGTTTTCTTCTAGGGGGTTTTAGATTTCAGGGCTTATGTTTAAGCCTTTAACATATTCCACATAAAATTTTGTGAGTGGTGTAGGATCAGGCTCCAGTTTCAGGCTTCTGTGTGTAATTACTAGTTTACCTGAAACTGTTTATTCAAGAGATTCTTCTCTCTCTCAAGAGTTCTCAGTTCCTTTGTCAAATATTAGTTGAATCTATATGTGAGGTAACCTGTGGAATGGGACAAAGTATTTGAAAGCTGTCTATCTGATAAGGAGTTAATATCCAAAATATATTAAAACTCATATGTTCAATAGCACAAAGCAAGCAAATTGATTGAAAAATGGCCAGAGGACCTCAATAGGTGTTTTTCCAAAGAAGTTACACAGATGGCCAACAGGTTAAAAAAAGATGTTCAACATCACTAATCTTCAGGGAAGTGTACATCAGACCCACGATTAGATATCAGTTTATACCTATCAGAAAGGCTATTGTCAAAAAGATGAAATCATAGGTGTTGGAGAGGACGTGGGGAGAGGGAACCCTTATGCACTCTTGGTGGGAATCTAAATTGGTTTAGCCACTACTGAAAACAGTATGGAGATGGAGATTCCTCAAGAGATTACAAATAGAACCACCATATATTCAGCAAACCACATCTGGATGTATACTGAAAGAAAGTGAAATAATTATCTTAAAGAGACACCTGCATTCACACGTTCAATGCAGTTTTATTCAAAGTGGCCATGATGTAGAAACAGACTGTGTGTCTTGGTACAGATGAATGGATTACATACACACACACAATTGATATGTATTGTATATCTAAATGTACATATACAATGTAGTGTATTACTGAGCCACAAGAAAGGAGGAAATCTTGCCATTTGTGACATGGGTGGACCTAGAGGGCATTATGCTCAGTGAAATTAAGTTAGACAAAGGCCATACTGTGTGATCTCACTTAATAGAGTCTAAAATACTCAAGTTCGTAGAACTAGATAATTGAATGGTGGTTGCCAGAAGTTGGGCAGTGTGGGAAGGTAGGAAATTGTTGGTAAAAGGATACAAGGGAAGTTGTTGGTTGAAGGGTCCAGTTGTTGTTCAGTCACTTAGTCATGTCCGACTCTTGGTGACCCCATGGACTGCAGCACACCAGGCTTCCCTGTCCTTCATCATCTCCGAGAGTTTGCACAAACTCAGGTCTACTGAGTCCATGATGCCATCTAAACATCTTGTCCTCTGTCGCCCCCTTCTCTGCTGCTACTGCTAAGCCACTTCAGTCGTGTCTGACTCTGTGCAACCCCATAGACGGCAGCCCACCAGGCTCCCCCGTCCCTGGGATTCTCCAGGCAAGAACACTGGAGTGGGTTGCAATTTCCTTCTCCAATGCATGGAAGTGAAAAGTGAAAGTGAAGTCGCTCAGTTGTGTCCGACTCTTAGCAACCTCATGGACTGCAGCCTACCAGGCTCCTTTGTCCATGGGATTTTCCAGGCAAGAGCACTGGAGTGGGGTGCCATTGCCTTCTCCGGCCCCCTTCTCTACTTTCACTCTATCTTTCAGCATCAAGTCTCAAGAGTCTTCTTCAGCATCACAGTTCCAAAACATCAATTATTTGGTGTTCAGCCTTTATGGTCCAACTCTCACATCCATACATGACTACTGGAAAACCATAGCTTTGACTAGACGGACCTTTGTCGGCAAAGTGATGTCTCTACTTTTTAAATACACTTTCTAAGTTTCTCATAGCTATTCTTCCAAGGAGCAAGTATTTTTTAATTTTGTGGCTGCAGTCACTGTCCACATTGATTTTGGAGTCCAAGAAAATGAAATGTGACACTGTTTTCAATTTTCTCCAATTTGCTGTGAAGTAATAGGACTGGATGCCATGATCTTCATTTTCTGAATGTTGAGTTTTAAGCCAGTTTTTCACACTCCTCTTTCACTTTCATCAAGAGGCTGTTTAATTCCTCTTCACTTTCTGCCTTTAAAGTGGTATCTGCATATCTGATATGCAGATGATAGTATTAACTAATTCTATTTTGGTTATAATCTCAATAAATGTAGAAACATTATCTAGTTGCTAATTATTTGTTATACAGAAGTTATATGTCTTAGTATTTTACCCTCTGATCTTATTGAATTCTCTTATTATTTATAATCATTTCTTAGCTGAGTCTCTCAGATTGACAATCTTGTCACCTGTCCATAATGATGGGTCTGCTTTATCTCCACTATTAAAACTTCTAATATTAATGGACATCAATTCCAATCTTCCTGTCCATGGAGACCTGTACTCCTTTTATTAATTACATTTTTCAATTCACTGGATCTCTGCTTCTCCTTTTCTCACTGGCTGTGGTCCTCTGACTAGAGTAGTTAAATTCTCTCAGATGGATCCCAGTTGATGGCAGGAAAAAAAATTTGAAAGCTAATTTAAGCTTGTAGGAGATTGTTATTTTGGCAGTTACTATGCTTTATAACCGGAGAAGGCAATGGAAACCCACTCAATATTCTTGCCTGGAAAATCCCATGGATGGAGGAGCCTGGTAGGCTGCAGTCCATGGGGTCGCTAAGTCAGACAAGACTGAGAGACTTCACTTTCACTTTTTGCTTTCATGCATTGCAGAAGGAAATGGCAACCCACTCCAGTGTTCTTGCCTGGAGGATCCCAGGGACAGGGGAGCCTGGTGGGCTGCTGTCTATGGGGTCACACAAAGTTGGACATGACTGAAGTGACTTAGCAATGACGTGCTCTGTAACTGGGTGGAAACAGACTTTTCTTTGGGCTTTCCTGGGGGCTCAGATGGTAAAGAATCAGCCTGCATGTCAGAGACCTGGGAGAAGGAAATGGCAATTCACTCTAATATTTGTGTCTGGAGAATCTCCATGGACAGAGGAGCCTGGCAGGCTACAGTTGATGGGGTCGCAAACGGTCAGATATGACTGAGCAACTAAACACTCAGTACATGTTCTACAACCAATATAGCCCTCAGATTATATTGTTTTCAAAGCCAAGTATTTTAGGCTTTCAGTAGAACTCAGAGACCAATTCTGCCTCAGTTTGTGCTCTCTACAACACAGAGTATGTTAGTTGGTTTAGGATCCTCAGAAGTAAGTTCTAACAAAAAGACTGCAACCCAAGGGTTTCACACTGAATCTAGTCTTTTCTACCTTCTACTGACACTTTATTGAAGTGATATGATTTTGATATCTTTGTTAATTTCTGTAACTAGTGAAAAGTTTCTCCTATTTTAAAGTGGGAGTGGAGCGCAGAATCAAATATATGTGTTTAGTTAGGTTACTCCTTTTCCCTAGAAATCTTTCTGTCCATTTTAGAAAATAAAAATGCTTTTTATCTGTATGATGTTGTTTCCTAGATTTTAAGTGGTTTATTAAAATATAGTTTCCCATTTACTATTATGCCATTTCAGTTATCCTTCCTTTTTTCCATCTATTGAAAATACAATGATTTTAAAACAATTTATAGTATTTCCTGCTAGTAGTGTAAGCTTAATTATATATTCTCAGAAAAATATTTAAAAATGCTTTGAGGCATTACTTTTAGAAATAATTTAGGCTTTATTTTTAGAAATTATTCTAAACTCAACCATTTGAAATGATCTCTCAATGAAGAGGCCTGTAAACTCAGAAAAGGCTTTTGGGAGCATCATTATATCTATACTTTTAAGTATTTTTTGTTTGAATTCATAAAAAATAATATATTTAATAACAAAGCAAAAATGAATTCCACCAATTCAATAAAATATAATGATATTTTAGCTCCTCACACTTATTTTCAGTGTCTGGTGGAAAAAACTATAGTTTTCACCTTTCATTTGATTTAATATATTGAAAAGCAACTTCTGCAATTTATAAAAACTTAAATAGAATTGTTTTGGCTTCTGTAATAGATCCATCATGATAATAATAAATTATGTGTGAGGTTAATAATCATACAAGAAACAGTTACTGCCTCCTGCAAAGTTCTGAGACTTAATAGGAAAAAAATTTGCAAAGTAGTCCAAAACTGTGATAAGAAATGGTTTGCATGTCTGAATATGCTTGTGTGAGTTTAATTACAATAACAATATCTTGTTTTCTTCTCTAATCTTAAGTTAGAAAAACATGGAGTGGGTATCATTTGAGATATTCAGTTCAGTTCAGTTCAGTCGCGCAGTCGTGTCCGACTCTTTGCGACCCCATGAATCGCAGCACGCCAGGCCTCCCTGTCCATCACCAACTCCCGGAGTTCACCCAGACTTACGTGCATCGAGTCAGTGATGCCATCCAGCCATCTCATCCTCTGTCATCCCCTTCTCCTGCCCCCAGTCCTTCCCAGCATCAGAGTCTTTTCCAATGAGTCAACTCTTCGCATGAGGTAGCTAAAGTACTGGAGTTTCAGCTTTAGCATCATTCCTTCCAAAGAAATCCCAGGGCTGATCTCCTTCAGAATGGACTGGTTGGATCTCCTTGCAGTCCAAGGGACTCTCAAGAGTCTTCTCCAACACCACAGTTCAAAAGCATCAATTCTTCTGTGCTCAGCCTTCTTCACAGTCCAACTCTCACATCCATACATGACCACAGGAAAAACCATAGCCTTGACTAGATGAACCTTTGTTGGCAAAGTAATGTCTCTGCTTTTGAATATGCTATCTAGGTTGGTCATAACTTTCCTTTCAAGGAGTAAGTGTCTTTTAATTTCATGGCTGCAGTCACCATCTGCAGTGATTTTGGAGCCCAGAAAAATAAAGTCTGATGCTGTTTCCATTGTTTCCCCATCTATTTCCCATGAAGTGATGGGACCAGATGCCATGATCTTTGTTTTCTGAATGTTGAGCTTTAAGCCAACTTTTTCACTCTCCACTTTCACTTTCATCAAGAGGCTTTTGAGTTCCTCTTCACTTTCTGCCATAAGGGTGGTGTCATCTGCATATCTGAGGTTATTGATATTTCTTCCTGCAATCTTGATTCCAGCTTGTGCTTCTTCCAGCCTAGCATTTCTCATGATGTACTCTGCATATAAGTTAAATAAGCAGGGTGACAATATACATACAGCCTTGATGTACTCCTTTTCCTATTTGGAACCAGTCTGTTGTTCCATGTCCAGTTCTAACTGTTGCTTCCTGACCTGCATTACTTATATGTAATATATCTGACTATCAAGGCAATATGTATTCCATTCTGTTTTCCCTCTCATGTGTTTCTGAAAGGAAAACAAATCACAGATTCTGCCACCAGGGATTTATAGTATGTAGGGAATGTAAAGCACCAACACATATAAACATGCATGTAGATAAATTTTGTAATGAGGGTATAAATACAGAATCATATTATTTTAAGATTTAGAGATGGGAGAAGGATATGCTGTTGCAGAGAAATGAGTTGCTAAAGTACAAAGATAGGGACATAAGATATATATTTTAACTCACCAAATAGTTTGATTTAATTGAACAATAAAGAGAATACACTGATGATGTTTGAAAGAGGATTGAAAGGATAGCTCCTGACCAGTCTGAAAAGCTTTGGAAGTATTACATCCTCCCTTTGTTTTTGTTTTCTTTTCCTCTTGCTTTCAGTTTTACTTTAGTATCATGAACATTTGTCACTCCATTGGTAGCATTAAAACATAAATACCTGCTTGTTCTGATCCATGGTGATATTATCTAGTTTTGTCTTTTTTTTTTTTTAGGAATTTATGGGTGAATAAATTGGAATGAATAAGATACAATGCTTGTATATAATTTTTAAAAGTTACAGAATTGTTCATTCAAAAATAAGCAGCTTGATAATGTAATTGCTGTTCTGAATTCCAGGGTTTAATACATGGACTAGATTCATTCCAGTTTATTTCTCTGTTAAATTTAGACATTCAAAAGTTTTCTTTAGTGCATGCCAAGGTGGTAGTTTTTCATAAATTTATGGGAAGAATTTTAAGACAAAGCAGTTTAACTTCCTAAGGCAGAACATCTTGCTATTTCTGGCAGCTGTGCTCCAACCCTGAAGTTTGGTCTGCTTTGGTGTTTGCCTTTGTTCTTCCTAAGCCTATTGAGAAACTGTCCATTTTCATTAAGCATGTAAGTCTTCAGGAAGTGTTCCCAGAAGTCTTTTTCTTTAGAGTTATTTTATTATTTTATTTTATTTTTTTGGTTTAACAACATCTTTCATCTCAGTTCAAATAAGCTTTGTAGTATGATTAATATAATGTAAAAAGTTAAAATTTAAAGACATTGGTAAGATAATTCATAATTAATGTATCTGTCTTAAGTAGATTCCTATTAATCAAATATATTAATATAAATAAAGCCACTGATTATGGGAAAAGTCTCCTGTGTTCTGTGTGCAAAATCTTCACTGTTATTTCATAAGTCCCACATCAGGCCTTTAGCTCTTCAAAGCGTGAGAGATACTATGATAGTACTTTCTTCTATTACCTTTACGTTATAAATACCAAAGGAGATACTCTTGCTTGTGTCAGGGTAGTGTGTAATTTCCTTGGTTCTGTTTCATCGCAACAAAAATTTGAAGTGACGGACCAGCGTTACAGCCCTTGGATGGACCAGTGTTACAGTTCTGTGTTACAGCTCAGTTTTATTTCGAATGTAAGGGAAAATACATCCTTGAGGCATGAGGGAATGCCCACCCAAAAGACATGAAGAGAAGAGAAGCCCCAGCCCAGTTTTGGCTCCTCTTTATATATGTTTTTTATCCTCTCCCTGGGCATGCCCTGTGTAAATTGGGTTAGCCAGGAGTGCGGTTTGCTTCACCTGAGGTTCTCACTCCAGTCCTCGGACCTTTATTTGTTCTATTTTCACGGGTTTTTCCCCTTGTCTTTTAGCCACGGCCATTTTGGACTCCTTTTTCCTATTCTAACTACCTAACACTCCATGGCACCCCACTCCAGTACTCTTGCCTGGAAAATCCCATGGATGGAGGAGCCTGGTGGGCTGCAGTCCATGGGGTCACTAAGAGTTGGACATGACTGAGTGACTTCACTTTCACTTTTCACTTTCATGCATTGGAGAAGGAAATGGCAAACCACTCCAGTATTCTTGCCTGGAGGATCCCAGGGACAGGGGAGCCTGCTGGGCCGCTGTCTATGGGGTCGCACAGAGTCGGACACAACTGAAGCGACTTAGCAGCAGCAGCAGCAACACTTGTATTAAAAATTATTGAGGAAAACAATTCAAAACAAAATCTCCCACTCCAGAAATCCTCTCTATAGAAGTAATAGAGAACGGGAATACTTTTATTGTTGAATATGTGTTAAAGCAGAACATAATGAAGAGCACAGGCAATCTGCTGCTGCTGCTGCTAAGTCGCTTCAGTCGTGTCTGACTCTGTGCGACCCCATAGACGGCAGCCCACCAGGCTCCCCATCCCTGGGATTCTCCGGGCAAGGACACTGGAGTGGGTTGCCATTTCCTTCTCCAATGCATGAAAGTGAAAAGTGAAAGTGAAGTCACTCAGTTGTGTCTGACTCCTAGCGAACCCATGGACTGCAGCCTACCAGGCTCCTCTGTCCATGGGATTTTCCAGGCAAGAGTACTGGAGTGGGGTGCCATTGCCTTCTCCAGGCAATCTGCTAAGAGATTGCAAATACAGATTGCAAATCATCACATGCTTATATAGCCAAGGAGACATAACCCATTACATACATGCTTACCCCACTCCAGTGTTCTTGCCTGGAGAATCCCAGGGACAGGGGGGCCTGGTGGGCTGCCGTCTATGGGGTCGCACAGAGTTGGACATGACTGAAGTGACTTAGCAGCAGCAGCAGCAGTCCTCAAGTTAGAGGAACTGACAGCATCATTTGTCAAACTACTTCATCCTAAATTCACCTGGTAACTGGATGACCATCTGTGTTCAGTAACTGGCTTAATCCAGAGGAGAAATAAACTTGTCACATTTTATGACAGGAGGTAGTTTTGTAAGGTACCCACTGGAATTTGCTCCTGCTCTGTCCCAAACACAGGGATCCAGGGGTTCTCTTCTTCACTGTTTGCATTTCCAGAGGATGGTGCCCAGGTCCTTGAGAAAGCCATCTCTGGGTTATAAACTATAAAAGACCAAATGACAGAAGGCCTGTCTAGTTTTTCAAAAAGATTTACATACATTTTAAGCAAATAAGAAAATCTTAAAATTACATTTTCTAGGGTAAAATCTCTGAGAAAATGGAAGAAAGAGAAATCTCTTCATTTTACAGGGAGAGGTAAGCCTCATATTTAATTTATATTTGTCCTTAAAAAAAATTCATCCACTCATTTAGTTATATAGTCTAATAAACAAAAATAATATTGATTTTAAAGTAATTAAAATTGTAAAAAGAAATATATTTTAAAGTTATGGGGAAAAAAAAAAAGTTATGACCCGACTATAGGCTAGGCATTATTTCAGGTTTAGGAAATAAATTGTGAGTTTGTTTTACATAAAATTAGAGCAGCAAAGATTAAAATAAAAACAAATAGTTTAACCTAATATTGGCATGTCTGACTGCTTATTATGATCATAAGTTGCCTTTGAATGACTCAAGAAGCTGTATGAAACTGACATGAGGTGAGGCTTTTTTTCTTCCTAAAGTTAAAGAAATAAATAAAAGGAATATAAATACATCAAGCAACAGTGATCTGTAAAACTGAAACTAGGCATGTTAAGAATTAAAACCTAAATGAGGAAAGAAAAACGTATCAAATTCAAAAGTGGCACATTCTGTAGGTCTATGAAGCAATGCTTCAGTGACATGTAGAACATGATGATCTTAATTAACACTACATCAACAGGTGCATTTCTTTATACAATTACATACTGAACCTTACTATAGAACTCTTCTGTGCAATATTGCCTTTGTATTGCCATTATTGAATATATTTCAATCACCAAAAATTAGATTTAATAAATTTAAAGATATTTTCTCAGCATAGAATTCAGGATAATTATTGATGAAGCATTGGCGCCCAAGATATATTGCCATCATTTATAATATCTGTCTATATCAAGCATCTTCAGTACAGTTACCTTTGTTGCCAACTTGTTCAAAATGTATTTACCACTAACATCAAAGTACATAATAATAGGCAAGTCTTTTGAAATCTTTAAGAGACTGTGTTTGTGCTTCTGGTGCAAGTTTAAAAACATAGTGGGAAGAGTTTGAAAATGCAGAAGCTGTTTCATGCCAAAAATCATTTATAGATTAAGTTCCCTGATGACCAGAATAATGTCTGTTCATCTCGCTGTGGCATCCCAGCACCAAGTACACTGCCTGGAACTAACTGATTCTCAATAAATATTGTTAAATATGTTAAAATATGTATAAAATACTAAAGTGTGGAGTAAATCATTATAAGGATATCTATGAAATATTTAGAGTTTATTTAAAAAAGTTGAAAACAGTTATGAATTTACTTATCACAAGGTTATACTTAATTCCTATGCTAAAGCAGGCAGTGTATACATTTAAAAAATAGTTAAGAACAATGTTAATTTTTAATCTAAAGCTTCAACAGTATTTTGGGTATTTTAAAACACATAATTTTCTGATATGATTACTTTAGTATTAGTCTAATTCTTTTATTTTTGACTCACAAAAATGCCTTATTTTCCAAAGGCTAATTATGACATTGAATTTTTGAACTAAAAGATGATAAAATCAGAAATTCTTTGAATGAATGGTTGTGTCCTCAGATGTTTTAATTCCTAGAAGATCAATGGATGGGCTTCAGTAACTTTGTGAAATATGTAAAATTATTTGCAATATTTTGAATGTAGAAAATGTCAGTAGCGCTTCTGATTTTTTTTTAATCTCTCTCACTTTCAAAAGTTTAAGATTTATTTTATTCCATTTTTATGGTCTTCAAAGTGTGGTTCCCAGACCAATAGCATAAACACATCTGGGAACATATTAGATATGTGACTTCTTTGGTCCCACTTAGTGAATAATATATAGGTATACCTTCAGTTCAGTTCAGTTCAGTTGCTCAGTCGCGTCTGACTCTTTGCGACCCCATGCATTGCAGCACGCCAGGCCTCCCTGTCCATCACCAACTCCCGGAGTTCACTTAGACTCACGTCCATCGAGTCAGTGATGCCATCCAGCCATCTCATCCTCTGTCGTCCCCTTCTCCTCCTGCCCTCAATCCCTCCCAGTGTCATTACTTTGCCAACAAAGGTCCTTCTAGTCAAGGCTATGGTTTTTCCTGTGGTCATGTATGGATGTGAGAGTTGGACTGTGAAGAAAACTGAGCGCCGAAGAATTGATGCTTGTGAACTGTGGTGTTGGAGAAGACTCTTGAGAGTCCCTTGGACTGCAAGGAAATCCAACCAGTCCATTCTGAAGGAGATCAGCCCTGGGATTTCTTTGGAAGGAATGATGCTAAAGCTGAGACTCCAGTACTTTGGCCACCTCATGTGAAGAGGTGACTCATTGGAAAAAGTATACCTTAGTGAATAATATATATGTATACCTATGGCTGATTAATGTTGAGGTTTGACAGAAAACAGAAAAATTCTGTAAAGCAATTATCCTTCAAAAAAATAAATTAATTAAAAAAAAATCTTGTAGGGTAGGACCCAGCATAGTGTATTTTAATAGCCTGTCTTCCAGCTGACTCATACTAATGATTGAACACCACTGGTTGTTCTCTAGCCTGAAAATTCATAGTCCTGAATTTAAATTTTAATCACCCAAAGTGTTAAAACAGAAATACCAAATCTCACAACATATCCTGAACTGATAAAAATCAGAATTCTGAGAGTGAGGAAGGTCAGGCCCAGATTTTGGTATTTTTTAAAATGACCCAGAGGGGTGCAATATGCAGGAAATATTGAGAATCATTGGCCTAGTTAGATGTTCTTTTTTTTTTTTTTTTAACAGCTAACATTTCAAATTAACAAAATGATTTCAACCAACAACACCCTACCTGTCCAATCAGCATTAGCAGTCTTAGATTAGAACTATATTTGACTCCATAGGGCCAGGCTTTTTCTAGTCCAGATTCAGTTTATCACCACATCATTTCTTTGGATAGTTTTTATTACCTACTCCATCTCTTCAGGACCTTCTAATCTCTCTTATTTTTCTCTCCTGTCCTTTTCTCTGAAAGTATTTGACTAAGTTTCTTCTTTCTCTTTGTTTTTATTTCTAGGCTTCTTTGGAGTTATCTTTCCCCATTCTTTTCATTTATCTACTCTATTTACTTAAAATGTCCTATTTACCATAATAAATATCTTTTTCCCTTTTGTTTTTCCTATAGTAAAAAAAGAATACAAATAATATCTGAACATAATATGTATGAAAATCATCACACATGAAAACTCAAGATGATTATTCAGGGCCTGTGTGGACCACGATTTTTTTAGACCATTTAATCTGTGGAAATATGAACTTTTTAACCTAGCAGAGAATTTCTGGATGTAAATGATCCTCTAAGGACACTGTTGGTAAAAGTAGGAGTAATGCTGCCTTGATCAGCTTTAGCATTTAAAGTATTATTTATCTGCCTATCTGTCTTAATGTTTATTGTTCTATCAATCTAACATCCTATTCTTTATATAGCTCAGGGACTCTTGATATGCCCAAACCACTACTTATAAAAAATTTGAAACTGTGCTGATACTTTTGTTTTTCACGTGTCTCAGGGTCACAATTGACATTTAGCAAGCAAGGTCCAAGAATATCAGAATACCTGCAAGATACGTTTCACTTATTTTTTACTTATATTTTAAAATATCAGGTACAGGAAAAAAGCTTGACATTTTTAATACTCAAAATGTAAATTTTATTTTCTCTACAAAAGCTGTTATATCACTGCATAAATATTTTATAAAGAGTTATATTAGAAAAACAGGAAAAGGTTTATTGTATTTTGAAAACTTAAGCAAACCTATTGAAATCCAGAATTCGTCACTAGAATGTTCATAAAACTGCCTATAAAAAATGCACATTGTTATTTCTTATGGAAAATACAAAATGTACTAAAGTTTCCTAATCTACGCAGCATTGGGGAAAAATCTTGCCAAGTTATTAGAACTGTTCAAGTATCATTATTAAAAAAAAAATCAAGTGGAAACTAATGAAACATGTCAGTAATCACTGAATTGTTTTCAGTAGATGCTACTAATAAAATTAAGTTTAATTCCTTGAATGATAAATTATTTCTTAAAGTATGCAGTGGCAATGGAGACTAGTTTAACTATCTCATCTCACAATAAGAGGAGTTTCCAAAATTTTTTTCTTAAAAATATTGTTTTCTATCTAGAATTTGTTGATACATTAAAATCAGTGAAATATAAATATCAAAATTGAAATGTTTCACAGTATCACACGTCTCAATTAAACAAATGTAAGTTTAAATGATGTTAAGAAACAGAAAAAACTCCCTAGATAAGCCTCATTAAAATTAAAGGAATTGTGAGATTAGTAAACATTTATATATTTAAAAGTATTTTCTTGCTGTGATTGTTATATTCCAAAATTGAGAGATTTTGATAAAAATAGTCTTAAAGTGTATTTCCAAGTGATTTGGAAAAATATATTGCCTCTACTTCAGTTCAGGTCAGTTCAGTTGCTCAGTTGTGTCTGACTCTTTGCGACCCCATGAATTGCAGCACGCCAGGCCTCCCTGTCCATCACCATCTCCCGGAGTTCACTCAAACTCACGTCCATCGAGTCAGTGATGCCATCCAACCATCTCATCCTCTGTCGTCCCCTTTTCCTCCTGCCCCCAATCCCTCGCAGCATCAGAGTCTTTTCCAATGCGTCAACTCTTCGCATGAGGTGGCCAAAGTACTGGAGTTTCAGCTTTAGCATCATTCCTTCCAAAGAAATCCCAGGGCTGATCTCCTTTAGAATGGACTGGTTAGATCTCCTTGCAGTCCAAGGGACTCTTAAGAGTCTTCTCCAACACCACAGTTCAAAAGCATCAATTCTTGGTGCTCAGCTTTCTTCACAGTCCAACTCTCACATCCATACATGACCACAGGAAAAACCATAGCCTTGACTAGACGGACCTTTGTTGGCAAAGTAATGTCTCTGCTTTTGAGTATGCTATCTAGGTTGGTCATAACTTTTCTTTCAAGGAGTAAGTCTTTTAATTTTATGGCTGCAGTCACCATCTGCAGTGATTTTGGAGCCCAGAAAAATAAAGTCTGACACTGTTTCCACTGTTTCCCCATCTGTTTCCCATGAAGTGATGGGACCAGATGCCATGATCTTTGTTTTCTGAATGTTGAGCTTTAAGCCAAATTTTTCACTCTCCTCTTTCACTTTCTCTTATTAAAAAGATATGATTTATACATTTGCCATGAATATAAAACATGTTTGTCCATTTTTTTATAGTGAGCTGAAAACAATAATAAAACCTTTGATGCTAAAATAAAATTTAATCAAATTACCCGAAGTTTTTGGTTTCAATTAACTTTTGTTCCCATTTTTATACCTGTGGTATTTCTCATACCATATGCAACTACACAGATGCAAAGGAGTTCAGTGCAGTAGTACAGGTACTGCAAGCATAACAAAAGTGTGTTTTCTGAGTTGAAGTTAGAGGCAGTTACTCTTCAAATATGAAGTAAAACACTTTGTATCATCAGTATTAAAATATTTAATTTTACATGTTTTTTCACTTTGGATCTTTTAAATAACTTCATTGATCAAAATAAGTTAAAAGGTTATATATGTATAAGAAATATTTTTAATTTAATAGAGATACATAAAGTGAAAGAAATTCACTGAATTTCACTAATAAAGGTTTTGCTTTAAAAATATTTAATAACACCACAAACATCCATTTTTAAATGTTAATCAGTATATATTATAAAAATTACATGCTGAAACTATTTTAAAAATTTTGTTACTCTAAGTGTTTTAAAAGTGAGATTAAAATCATGATACATTTTATGATAATTTTTAAAGCTATTTTGGGTTTGACCTAAACTCTCTATTTTATCTAAAGTATACTGAAAAACTTCTTACTGGACACTGACATACTATTTCAATTAAAAAATTCAATCTGTATGTCATTTTATGAAGATTATGGTTCTAATGTTTTAAGTACTAGAGACTTAATTCACGATTACATTTTAAGATAGTTGATATAATGGGAAAGATGTCTAGGATCGTCTTTTTTATTCTGTGTTATGACATAGGAAATTATAGTCTCATTGGTCATGTGAATAAAATTCAGCTGGTTTGTAAAAGACTCAGCTAATTTCACAAGCTGAAATCAAGATTGCTGGATATTGAGTTTTATGAGCTCTTTGTATATTTTGGAAATTAATCCTTTGTCAGTTGTCATTTGCTATTATTTTCTCCCAATCTGAGAGTTGTCTTTCATCCTGTTTATAGTTTCCTTTGCTGTGCAAAAGCTTTTAATTAGGTCCCACTTGTTTATTTTTATTTTCATGACAAGGTATTCAAACTGAATTCTGTAACAACCTAGAGGGGTGGGGTTGGGGAAGGAGGTGAGAGGGAGGTTCAAGAGGGATGGAACCTAAGTATACCTATGCTGATTCATGTTGATGTTTGGCAGAAACAAACACAATATTGTAAAGCAATTATCCTTCAATTAAAAATAAATAAATTTAATTCTGAAAAAATAACTGCAGGAAAAATAAGAAAAAAGATTGTCTGGAGAAATATCAGTAACTTCAGATATGTGGATGACACAACCCTAATGGCAGAAACTGAAGAGGAACTAAAGAGACTGTTGATGAAGGTGAAAGAGAAGAATGAAAAAGCTGGCCTAAAACTCAACATTAATAAAACTAAGATCATGGCATCTGGTCCTATCACTTCACTGCAAATACATGGGGAAAAAATGGAAAACAGTGGCAGGTTTTATTTTCTTGGATTCCAAAATCATGGTGGCTGCAGCCAAGAAATTTAAAAATTCTTGCTTCTTGGAAGAAAAGCTATGACAAACCTAAACAGCATCTTAAAAATTAGAGACATCACTTTCCTGCCAAAGGGCCATCTAGTCAAAGCTAGGGTAAAGAATCTGCCTGCATATTTTTGAGATTAGTTGTTTGTCAGTTGCTTCATTTGCTATTATTTTCTCCCATTCTGAAGGCTGCCTTTTCACCTTGCTAATAGTTTCCTTTGATGTGCAGAAGCTTTTAAGTTTAATTAGGTCCCATTTGTTTATTTTTGCTTTTATTTCCAATATTCTGGGAGGTGGGTCATAGAGGATCCTGCTGTGATGTATGTCAGAGAGTGTTTTGCCTATGTTCTCCTCTAGGAGTTTTATGGTTTCTGGTCTTACGTTTAGATCTTTAATCCATTTTGAGTTTATTTTTGTGTATGGTGTTAGAAAGTGTTCTAGTTTCATTCTTTTACAAGTGGTTGACCAGATTTCCCAGCACCACTTGTTAAAGAGATTGTCTTTAATCCATTGTATATTCTTGCCTCCTTTGTCAAAGATAAGGTGTCCATATGTGCGTGGATTTATCTCTGGACTTTCTATTTTGTTCCATTGATCTGTATTTCTGTCTTTGTGCCAGTACCATACTGTCTTGATAATTGTGGCTTTGTAGTAGAGCCTGAAGTCAGGTAGGTTGATTCCTCCAGTTCCATTCTTCTTTCTCAAGATAGCTTTGGCTATTCGAGGTTTTTTACAAGCAACTCCTACAGCTCAACTCCAGAAAAATAAATGACCCAATCAAAAAATGGGCCAAAGAACTAAATAGACATTTCTCCAAAGAAGACATACAGATGGCTAACAAACACATGAAAAGATGCTCAACATCACTCATTATCAGAGAAATGCAAATCAAAACCACTGTGAGGTACCATTTCACACCAGTCAGAATGGCTGCGATCCAAAAGTCTACAAATAATAAATGCTGGAGAGGGTGTGGAGAAAAGGGAACCCTCTTACACTGTTGGTGGGAATGCAAACTAGTACAGCCACTATGGAGAACAGTGTGGAGATTCCTTAAAAAACTGGAAATAGAACTGCCTTATGATTCAGCAATCCCACTGCTGGGCATACACACTGAGGAAACCAGAATTGAAAGAGACACGTGTACCCCAATGTTCATCGCAGCACTGTTTATAATAGCCAGGACATGGAAGCAACCTAGATGTCCATCAGCAGATGAATGGATAAGAAAGCAGTGGTACATATACACAATGGAGTATTACTCAGCCATTAAAAAGAATACATTTGAATCAGTTCTAATGAGGTGGATGAAACTGGAGCCTATTATACAGAGTGAAGTAAGCCAGAAAGAAAAACACCAATACAGTATACTAATGCATATATATGGAATTTAGAAAGATGCTAACAATAACCCTGTGTATGAGATAGCAAAAGAGACACTGATGTATAAAACAGTCTTATGGACTCTGTTGCAGAGGGAGAAGGTGGGAAGATTTGGGAGAATGGCATTGAAACATGTATAATATCATGTATGAAATGAGTTGCCAGTCCAGGTTCGATGCACAATACTGGATGCTTGGGGCTAGTGCACTGGGATGACCCAGAGGGATGTTATGGGGAGGGAGGAGGGAGGAGGGTTCAGGATGGGGAACACATGTATACCTGTGGCGGATTCATTTTGATATTTGGCAAAACTAATACAATTTGTAAAGTTTACAAATAAAATTAAAAAAAAAAAAGAAGAAGAATCTGCCTGCAATGCAGGAGACCTGGGTTCAATTCTTGGGTCAGGAAGATCCCCTGGAGAAGGAAATGGTAACCCACTCCAGTGTTCTTGCCTGGAAAATCCCATGGACAGAGGAGCCTGGCTAGCTAGTCCATAGGGTCACAAGAGTTAGACATGACTTAGTGACTAAGCCACCACTAAAGCTATGGTTTTTCCAGTAGTCATGTATGGGTGTGAGAGCTGGACCATAAAGAGGGTAAGTGCCAAAGAATTGATTCTTTTGAACTGTGGTGTTGGAGAAGATTCTTGAGAGTCCCTTGGACAGCAAGGAGATCCAACCAGTCAATCCTAAAGGAAATCAGTCCTGAATGTTCATTGGAAGGACTAATGCTGAAGCTCCAGTACCTTGGCCACTTGATGCAAAGAGCCGACTCATTGCAAAAGACCCTGAAGTTGGGAAAGATTGAGGGAAGGAGGAAAAGGGGGTGGCAGAGGATGAGATGATTGGATGGCATCACCAACTCATTGGACCTGAGTTTAAGCAAACTCTGGGAGATAGTGCAGACCCGGGAAGCCTGGTGTGCTGCAGTCCATGTAGTCCATGGGGTTACAAAGAGTTGGACGCAAATTAGCAACTGAACAATTTGTGAAAAACTTTGCTTTCTCTTTTTTTCCACTTGTGATGGATACGTTTTTTTTTTTTCCCCCCCTTTGGCCAATGTAATCTCTTCCGTTTGTATTCAGATATTTAATTATCACTGATACTTATTCTAGTGTCTATCCTTTTTTTGTTGTTTGTTTGTTTGTTTTCTTATAGTTATTTCAAGGTAGGTTGTTGATCATATTTTTTTTGTGGTCAAACTTGTTAAATATATGTTAGTACAGGCACTTGACTACTGTATGGTTTAGTAGTCATATTTAAATATTGATACTTTGGAATACATAACTAAACTATTTCATTATACACTATTCTTGTTTTCTCCCCTATATTAAAGATCTGTATTTTTTTAAAAAGTTGTATGTGTAGGTTTATACATAAATTTCATTTCAGGTAGTAAAAAGGATATTACAAAATATTTGTTTTAAAAATATGGTGCTTTTGGTATGACCAAGAAGTACTGATCACTTACCTGTTCATTTTAGTACTACTCAGGGCTAGAATAGGCTTCACTGGTGGCTCAGGAGTAAAGTATCTGCCTATCAAATCCTGCCAGTGCAGACTACAGTTCAATCTCTGGGTCTGGATCAGGAATATCCCCTGAAGAAGAAAATGGCAACCCACTCTAGTATTCTTTCCTGGGAAATCCCAGGGACAGTGGAGCCTGCAGGCTACAGTCCATGTGGTTGCAAAGAGTTGGACACAACTTAGTGACTAAACAGCCTTAGAATCTAGCCATACTCTGTCTACACAAGGCCCAGAACCATGTTTATACTCTGTCCTTTGGAACTAATGTTGGAAGGTGGCCTTCCTGAAAAGCTTTCTCTTGGACTGACTTGCTTTATGAGTGCATAATTCACTCAAAATGTATCTGTAAAGAATAGAAGTCATAGGACAAAATTATAGGGCGTATTTAAAGGCACAAAAGAATCTGTTAATGGAAGTGCAGTATGCCTCAAGGAAGAAAATGTCATGAAATGGTTTGAAATGCAAGTTTCTTTGACTTACCATTTAGCATCAGCTGTGTCATAATATTGAAGGTGTATTTGATTATGTTAAAGGGAGGCATAGAACCTTGTGCTTATAGAATGCAGCCTAGGGAACAGAGTATTTAATTCAAGTCCCCTGGTTGGAATAACTCTTAAATTTAGTAAAAGAAATTAAACTGCATCTTTCCTGCTCCCGTTTATCTTTACCAACTAAAGTAATTTTGGCTGAGATGCCAACACTAATTAACTTCTGTTTGTAAATGATGATAATATGACTTGGGGTTACTTGGGGGAATTTAAGGGCTTCAAGCGCCCATTTGATGAACTTTCTCCCCACATTTTCATTAAAATACATCTCTGAGCAAATTATAGAGTAACTTTTCACATGCACTAATCAGCTACACAGGAGAGGCAAGGGGATCTTTCTTCCCTCTCACAGTCATAGCCATTTCCCAGTTCTGTGAAATAGTTTTTAGATCATCTTATATGCCAAGGGGTTTTGTGTTGTTTCTTTTCATCCTTTGTGACCCTCAAATAAAATGGAAACTTTCTATGTTCATGACACTCTTTTCATGTAGAGCTCATGGGGGCAGGAGGTCATGCTACCAATATATTTTTAAGCTTCACACAATTACCCTCAACCCCAGTAAAGCATAGAGCAGCAGGACAGTATTTATGACTTGTCCCAATGAAAACCACTGTCTCAGGCAGCCCCACGGGAAACCAAACATTATGCAGTGCTTATAAAAAATATGAAGGGATGGAGCAGGGCTAACATATTTAAACATCCCATTACTGCATCTTTGAATATCAGTTTTTCCAGCCTGGATTTTCTGCTCTGAAGTTAAGCTGTGTGGTTCCTCTGCAGGTTGCTGAAGTGGAAATTATTTTTCTATTTGTCTACCGCCTATTATTTTCCAAACACAATTATCATCCTGCGTTGTAAAATTGAGGATGGGTGGTTATTAACTTTAAGCACACGGATCCAAGGACACTTCACAATATATTGCCGCTTTGTTCCACTAGGCCATACCGTTTGACTAGTTCTGAAGTAAACACAATCACATATTAATGCACAGCTTTGAAAAGAAATTTTTAGTTTTCAAATTATTGTTCTCTGTGCTTTATTAAAATAAAATTTCAATCTTTTGGATCTTTCAAAAAAATAAAACTAACCTAGCAAGACAAAAATGATTATTAACTGGTATATAATATTTAAAATGTTTGAATTACAATTCTTGAAAGTGTGCATCTGGAAAAATTAAATTACTTCTCTAGGGTAGAGTAGCAACTATGGTCTTGGGAAAGGTAAATAATATGAACTGAACTTTCTACTCTCCCATTTATCTGGTGCGTTTTCTCAGCTCAATGGTTTACAGCAACATTGTACCTTACACATGTGAACTTAGCTATTGTCTTTCAAGTCTGTCAGTATGGGCATCATCAAGATTTATAACAAATAACAAATCCAGTGTGATGCATCAGACAGCTTTTTAGAGTCTCTGAAGCTTGGAGCTCACCCTGGAGTCTGCTTTGAAGCTAATATTCTCTCTAGCATTGAAGATGACACTGGATCTCTTAATGGTTCTATCTCTGCTGGCTTCCTTTTTTGGTTCAGTGTCACCTGAGGCTTTGTTAATTATGCATATGAGACATCTGGTCAAGAGGAGTTACTCCATTCCCCTCAGTACTTGTGCAAATCTCTCTCTCACAATTAGAGTAATCCAGACACCTGTCTTGGCTTTCCTGGTGGCTCAGATAGTAAAGCATCTGCCTGCAATGTGGGAGACCCAGGTTCAGTCCCTGGGCTGGGAAGATCCCGTGGAGAAGGAAATGGCAATCCACTCCAGTACTCTTGCCTGGAAAATTCCATGGACAGAGAAGTCTTGTAGGCTGCAGTGCATGGGGTCACAAAGAGTTGGACACGACTGAGCAACTTCACTTCACTTCACTTCAGACACCCGTTATCAGTAGGTCAGCATTTAGGCTCTGGAATACAGAATTTATGAGAATAAATACAACAGAATGTCCATATTTGGATATGGTATAAGTATCCATCATATAAGTATGGTACAAGATAAGTATCCATATTTAAATCCATATTTGGAGCCTCTGCTTTTGTCCAATATTTTACCATGTTATCGGGATGAAAATACACTTAATATAATTGTATCATACTTGAAAATCACTATTAAAAATATATTCTATGGAACAGACCTGAATTCTAATTGTCTGATTGCTTTAGCAGGGATGGAAATTCTTGATTTTCAGTGTTGCCTGGACTGAAAAAAATTGTAGACTATGAATGTTTTCTATGGAGCTGATAGGGCTTTGAATGGGGGAAAAAATGTGTGCCCTAGAGAATGTTGGGGGCTTCATTGGTAGTTCAGATGGTAAAGAATCTGCCTGCAATGCAGGAGACCTGGATTCAATCTCTGGATTGGAAAGATCCCTGGAGAAGGAAATGGCAACCCACTCCAGTATTCTTGCCTGGAGAATTCCATGGACAGAGAAGCCTGGCAGGCTACAGTCCATGGGGTCGCAAAGAGTCAGACACAACTGAGCAACTAACACTTTCAGAGAATATTATTGAGAATGCCTAACAATATTTTCCTTTATATTTGAGATATGATTTGAACATTTTTGGCCACAAATAGACAATATATGATGTCAACTTTTTATTTGTGAATTCTTCTTTTGCAGATATATTTTGAAAGATTTTCTCCTGGTTGATAGAAGGTAAGTATTCAGAAAATTGGGACTCAGCATGTTGTTATAGTTAGATTTCTAGGATAGGTGACATTGTGAGTTCATGATTTAAATTCCTGTCTTTGTCCCCAGATATATACCTTTGGCAAAGACTAAATTAATTCAAATATGATTTATATTTAACTATTATTATAAGCATATAATCAGTATGGTATTATTTCTCCCAATGGTCAGAGTTACAGAATAATCCATCTCTTTCTCACTGATTTTAAAATGCCATTTTAATCACATATGTTAGCTCTGGTCTTGAACTTTCCTAAACTTCAAGTTTACATTATCACATGATTTTGATTACTAATCCTTTATAATAAGGGAATTATTATTTTGTAATACAGGTCCCTTTACATGTTTTTATATGATTGGATGGAAAAAACACTTAATAATTTGGAAACATTCAAAGAGAATAATTTTTATGATATTTCAGTGTGCATAATTATTAACAGTTGGTTTTAGAAAATTGATTTATTTGGCCCAAGAAATACTTTGCAAAGATGTCACTACAGTACTTCATGTAAATATTAATAACCTTTACAAGAGTTTAATGGCTTAACATTTATTAATGTCTTGGATTGCTAAGAAGTCTATGAAACTCATCTAATAAGAAGGCCTTCTTTTATAATTCCTATTTTGGATTTTCACTGGGCTGAATGATCCAGTTATTTGATAAAATAATACAACAGAAACAAAGCTATGTAAAATTTTTTGACCACTTAGTTGGTATATTCTTGTTTTGGTAGTGAATTGAATTCTAAATTATTCTATAAATGTGTTAGGCTCTTCCAAGTATAAATTTAGAAGACTACTTGAGGAAATATATTATTCATGGCAGTCTCCCCACCCATTGAATTTTCTGTGCAGTGTCTGATTTGAAATATTCTGACCAGTGATCTACTTTTTATTAAAAGATCTCATGTATTACAGTATTTGTCCTTGCAGATTCTTTCTCTGTGTTATATATATGTATCTCTCTCTCTCTCTCTCTCTCTCTCTCTCTCTAAGTGGCACAACATACTTTTTCTAGGAACATATCTTCATCATATATGTAAACATTGTGAACATCAAAAACAAATATTGAAAATTTCTCCCTCCGAATAAGGAATCATTTGTGGCTTAGAGCAGCACTTGAAAAGTCATTCAGAGTAAAAGATAACATGATGTGTTGTTTTATAGTGAGGTTGATGTGATAGGAATAGTGAAGTTCCAAAGTCTCAACTTGTATAGTAGTCCAAGATAAAAGTAACAAATTAAAACTAACAGTTATAGTATCAATTAAATTAACTTTCTAGAAAACAATTGGGTCAAAAGCTTTTCAAAGGAAACTATTAGCAAGGTGAAAAGACAGCCTTCAGAATGGGAGAAAATAATAGCAAATGAAGCAACCGACAAACAACTAATCTCAAAAATATACAAGCAACTCCTACAGCTCAACTCCAGAAAAATAAATGACCCAATCAAAAAATGGGCCAAAGATCTAAATAGACATTTCTCCAAAGAAGACATACAGATGGCTAACAAACACTTGAAAAGATGTTCAACATCACTCTTTATCAGAGAAATGCAAATCAAAACCACTATGAGGTACCATTTCACACCAGTCAGAATGGCTGCATCCAAAAGTCTACAAATAATAAATGCTGGAGAGGGTGTGTTTACACTGTTGGTGGGAATGCAAACTAGTACAGCCACTATGGAGAACAGTGTGGAGATTCCTTAAAAACTGGAAATAGAACTGCCTTATGATCCAGCAATCCCACTGCTGGGCATACACACTGAGGAAACCAGAAGGGAAAGAGACACGTGTACCCCAATGTTCATCAGCACTGTTTATAATAGCCAGGACATGGAAGCAACCTAGATGTCCATCAGCAGATGAATGGATAAGAAAGCAGTGGTACATATACACAATGGAGTATTACTCAGCCATTAAAAAGAATACATTTGAATCAGTTCTAATGAGGTGGATGAAACTGGAGACTATTATACAGAGTGAAGTAAGCCAGAAGGAAAAACATAAATACAGTATACTAACGCATGTATATGGAATTTAGAAAGATGGTAACGATAACCCTGTGTACGAGACAGCAAAAGAGACACTGATGTATAGAACAGTCTTATGGACTCTGTGGGAGAGGGTGGGAAGATTTGGGAGAATGTCATTGAAACATGTGAAATGTCATGTATGAAACGAGATGCCAGTCCAGGTTCAGTGCACGATGCTGGATGCTTGGGGCTGGTGCGCTGGGAAGGCCCAGGGGATGGTATGGGGAGGTTGGGAGGAGGAGGGTTCAGGATGGGGAGCATGTGATTTTTTTTTAAAATAAAAAAAAAAAAATAATAAAAAAAAAAAAATAAAAAAAGAAAAACAATTGGAAATTTTAGGCTAATACTTGCTGAGGAGTTTTGTGACCTTTGTGTAGTTGGTTTGGCTCAGGTACATAAGTGTAGTGATCCTTGATTTACAGGGGCACAGCCAGCATATTTGACGTCAGTCTTCTCTAATAGTCCTGATGTTTACTGTATGACATTTAATAATTATGTGTTCTAAAATCAGGGGATCAGGGGTAGTGAATGAAGTTCTATGATACTGAGGCACAAAATAGTTGTATAGTTTAAATGTAAAATGTCCTACCAATCAATGCCTAAAGAAATACACATTTCTAATAAATGTATTAAGGATAAAAGTACAATTTAGAGGCTCATTTTAAGTATATTTTTATTCTAATGGCAACAAAACCTATTAATTTATAGACATGTGGAAATAACCTTCTGATAACAGAGCATTTTTCATCTTTTAAAATTTACCCTACATGTGAACTTTCCAGGTATTTTAATTCAAGCAATTTCTTTTGCACTATATATCAGAGCACTTAAAGTGACTCTGTTCTGAAAATTAATAATGGAAAGAATAGTGGCAAAAGTACTTTAGGTTAAGATAAAGACAATAGTAAAAAGCCTAGTATAATATCTAGAAATGTAAACTCTTAAATCATAAGCATTATACTTACAGGAGCTGTGACCTTTCACTTGGTAGATTACATGTAATAACATACAGGTCTTGTTACTCCTTTTTATAGAAATGAAGCAGTATTTATGGTTATGGGTTGCAGCATTTTCAAGGCCAAATCAATATACTGTATTTCACTTTCATTTCAATTTGTCAAGAGACACTGACTAAGCAGAATTATTAACACAACAATCTCATGATTGACTGGTAGTGTATCAGAGGAGGAGACAGCCTGTCTTCTTTTTCAGTTGATATTTACCTTTGTGAAGATAAACAGTGGAGGGACCAAAATTGCTCATGTATGCACATGTGTGTGTATAGGGAGCTCAGGCATGGCTTTCTTTTTTTTTAATTCTCTTCACATTTTTTTTTACAATGGCTGTATTACTTTTTAACACTATTTTCCAATTTCTATTAAACATTGTAAAATATTTGCTTTATTAATTTTACTGGAGTATTGTTGCTTTACAATGTTGTGTTACATTACTTTACATTACATTACATTACATTTACTTTACAATGTTGTGTTAGTTTCTGCTGTGTAGCAAAGTGAATCAGTGTATTCCCTCTTTTTTAGACTCCCTTCCCATTTAGGTCACCACAGAGCACTAAGTAGAGTTCCTTGTACAATGCAGTAAGTTCTCATTAATTGTCTATTGTATATATAGTAATATATTATTGACATATATATGACATATAATGTATATATATGTCATATATATATATATATATATATATATATATATATATATATATATGTCAATCCCAATCTCCCAATTCATCCCACAAACCCCCTTCCCCTCCTTGATATCCATAAGTTTGTTCTCTACATCTGTGTCTCTGCTTTATTTTGCAAATAGGTTCATCTGTACCATTTTTCTAGATTCTACATGTAGATGATATTATATGATATTGGTTTTCTTTTTCTGACTTATCTCACTCTGTATCATAGCCCCTAGATCTCTCCACATCTCTGCAAATGGCTCTATTTTGTTTCTTTGTTTGGCTGAGTAGGGAAAATTTTGGAAATACTTTAGTTTTTGACTTGGGTTATGGATTAGTTCTTTTCCCAAACTGCATTAATACTTTACCCTCACTTCCAACTTATCCTACCTATTTATACCATGTCATGTATGTCTCTCACACAAGTTTGTGAGAAAACAAACAAAAAATTATGATATAAAAACAATTATAAGATTAATAAAATATGAGTACACACTGCCAGCAGATATGTGAGTACATTTTATCCCAGGAGATGGATAGATTTAGTAAATTTGTTGAGTTTGATAGAAGCATTAGTGGTTTAGTTGCTAAGTTGTGTCTGACTTTTGCGACCCCATGGACTATAGCCCACCAGGCTCCTCTGTCCATGAGATTTTCCAGGCAAGAATCCTGGAATGGCTTGCAATTTCCTTCTCCAAGGGATCTTCCAGACCCAGGGATCCAACCTGGGTCTCTTGCATTGCAGACAGATCCCTGTGTTGCAGGTGGATTCTTTACTGACTGAGCTATGAGGGAAGTCCATTAGAATGCTAGAAGATTTTAAATTATCTAACCTCAAAATAATGTTAAAATCAGTGGCTAGGTACTGTATCTAAAATTTGTTAGCAATTTCCTTAAAAAAGCAATAGACAAAATGAACAGTATGTTGCCTTGGAAAGAGTGATGAAGGCTTGCTGGATAAAAACAAAACAGAAGTGAAATCAAAAAGTGGAAAGAGGAAAAGAAAATCTAGCACTACTAAAAATATAATAATAGCTTGCAGGGAAAAGGTAAGAGAAATTTGATCAAATTACTGATTAAAATTTGATTAAATTACTGTTAGAATCAGAGTAGGAAAATGAAGACATTTATTGAGAAAAATCTGTAGGACAATAAAGAGTAATCTAGTAAAAACAACTACTTTCTAAATAATGAATGATAAATTATTTTTAATAGCATATTTAAAAGAAATGTGCTATTTCCTTTATTTGTTGATTTAAAAGAAAAAAGTACTGCCTAAAGGATTTTTTTTAAGTTGATATAATAAAGGCTGAGATTATTGGAGATGAGATAATATGTTTTGTTTTTATTAAAAAAGATAAGTTTATCTGGCAAAACTTGTCTTTAACTGGATATCAGATAATTTTCTTAAAAGAACTAGATATATTTTAATTATCACAAACATAAAAATCAAAAGGTTAAAGCAAAAATAAACAAATGGGACCTAATTAACCTTAAAAGCTTCTGCACATCAAAGGAAACTATCAGCAAGGTGAAAAGACAGCCTTCAGAATGGGAGAAAATAATAGCAAATGAAGCAACTGACAAACAACTAATCTCAAAAATATACAAGCAACTCCTACAGCTCAACTCCAGAAAAATAAATGACCCAATCAAAAAATGGGCCAAAGAACTAAATAGACAGTTCTCCAAAGAAGACATACAGATGGCTAACAAACACATGAAAAGATGCTCAACATCACTCATTATCAGAGAAATGCAAATCAAGACCACTATGAGGTACCATTTCACACCAGTCAGAATGGCTGCGATCCAAAAGTCTACAAATAATAAATGCGTGTGTGTGTGGAGGGTGTGGAGAAAAGGGAACCCTCTTACACTGTTGGTGGGAATGCAAACTAGTACAGCCACTATGGAGAACAGTGTGGAGATTCCTTAAAAAACTGGAAATAGAACTGCCTTATGATCCAGCAATCCCACTGCTGGGCATACACACTGAGGAAACCAGAAGGGAAAGAGACACATGTACCCCAATGTTCATCGCAGCACTGTTTATAATAGCCAGGACATGGAAGCAACCTAGATGTCCATCAGCAGATGAATGGATAAGAAAGCAGTGGTACATATACACAATGGAGTATTACTCAGCCATTAAAAAGAATTCATTTGAATCAGTTCTAATGAGGTGGATGAAACTGGAGCCTATTATACAGAGTGAAGTAAGCCAGAAGGAAAAACACCAATACAGTATACTAACGCATATATATGGAATTTAGAAAGATGATAACAATAACCCTGTGTACAAGACAGCAAAAGAGACACTGATGTATAGAACAGTCTTATGGACTCTGTGGGAGAGGGAGAGGGTGGGAAGATTTGGGAGAATGGCATTGAAACATGTAAAATATCATGTAGAAACGAGTTGCTCCAGGTTCGATGGGCTGGATGCTTGGGGCTGGTGCACTGGGCGGCCCAGAGGGATGGTATGGGGAGGGGAGGAGGGAGAATGGCATTGATATTTGGCAAAACAATACAATTATGTAAAGTTTAAAAATAAAATAAAATTAGAAAAAAATTAATAAATAAATAAAAAAAATTAAAAAAAAAAAAAAAAAAAAAGCAGTGGTACATATACAAATGGAGTATTACCAGTTAAAAAGAATTCATTTGGTTCAATGAGGTGGATGAAACTGGAGCTGAGAAGTAAGCTTGGAAGGAAAACACCAATACAGTATACTAACGCACTTTAGAAAGATGATAACCCCCTGTGTACAAGAGGAGATGATGTATAGAACAGTCTTATGGACTCTGGGGAGGGGAGAAGGTGGGAAGATTTGGGAGAATGGCATTGAAACATGTAAAATATCATGTATGAAACGAGATGCCAGTCCAGGTTCAATGCTACTGGATGCTTGGGGCTCATGTACTGGGGACGACCCAGAGGGATGGTATGGGGAGGGAGGAGGAGGAGGGTTCAGGATGGGATTTTGATGGATTCATTTTGATATTTGGCAAAACTAATACAATTATATAAAGTTTAAAAACAAAATAAAATTTAAAAAAAAAAGAAAAGAAAAACAAACAAAAAAAAATCAAAAGGTTAATATGGTAAGGGCAGATAAGACATGTAAATGGTATATGTAAGTTTTGTGATTAGATTAAATCCTTCTGAATAACTTGGACACTAGAACTACATTTCGTAAAGAAGGATTGGGGGGTGCAAAAATCTATTTTGGATGAGCCCATAATGATTTGCAGAAGACTTTCACTTAGATAAGCTTCAAGATTCATATCAACATCCCTTATCCTCTCGTATTTGACTATCTAAACTAGAGCTCATCCCAGTTTTTCATCTTTCTTTTTAAGAGCTTTATTGTGATATGATTCATATACCATATAATTCACTTATTTAAAGTATAAAGTTCAGTTGTTTTAATATGTTCACAGAGTTGTATGTCATTCACTTCAGTTCAGTTCAGTCACTCAGTAGTGTCCAACTCTTTGCGACCCCATGAATTGCAGCACACCAGGCCTGCCTGTCCATCACCAACTCCCGGAGTTCACTCAAACTCACATCCATCGAGTCAGTGATGCCATCTCATCCTCTGTCATCCATCCAGCCATCTCATCCTCTGTCATCCCCTTCTCCTCCTGCCCTCAATCCCTCCCAGCATCAGAGTCTTTTCCAATGAGTCAGCTCTTCACATGAGGTGGCCAAAGTACTAGAGTTTCAGCTTCAGCATCATTCCCTCCAAAGAAATCCCAGGGCTGATCTCCTTCAGAATGGACTGGTTAGATCTCCCTGTATGTCATTACGGTAATGTAATTTAGAACATTTCCTTCCCTCTGAAAGAAACCTTGTACCCAGTACCAGTCATTCCTTACTTCCCTCCAATAACAGTCAACCACTGATCTCTATTCTATCCCTATTGATTGATATATTTTGGACATTTTATATCAATGGAATAATACAGAATTTAGAGGAGTATGATTGGCTTCTTTCACTTGGTGTAATGTTTTGAAGTTTAACATGCTGTAGCATGTATGAGCTTACCTCATAGCTCAGTCAGTAAAGAATCTGCCTGCAAAGCAGGAGATGAAAGTTTGATTCCTGGGTCGGGAACATCCCCTGGAGAAGGAAATGGCAACCCACTCCAGTATTCTTGCCTGGAGAATCCCACGGACAGAAGAGCCTGGCAGGCTACAGTCCATGAGATTGCAAAAGTCAGACCAACTTAGCGAAAATAGAATAAACTAGAGCATGTATGAACCTATGTTACTTCTTTTTTTATTGATGAATGATAAATAATTTTGTGTACATATCACCTTTTGCTTATCACTTAATCAGTTGATGGACATTTGGATTGTTTTTACTTTTTGAATATTAAGAATAATCCTGCTTTGAACAGTTGTGTACAACATTGTATACAACATTTGTGTACATCTATTTTTTTTTAATTTGGACGTTTCCCTAGGGGTAGACTTCATTGGTCACATGTTAGATCTATATTTAACATTGTGAGGAACCAGGAAACTCTTTTCCAAAGCTGGTTTACCATTTAATATTCCCACCAACAGTATCAGTTCAGTTCAGTCACTCAGTCATGTCACACTCTTTGCAACCCCATGAATAGCAGCATGCCAGGCCTCCCTGTCCATCACAATCTCCCGGAGTTCACTCAGACTCACATCCAGCGAGTCAGTGATGCCATCCAGCCATCTCATCCTCTGTCGTCCCGTTCTCCTCCTGCCTCCAATCCCTCCTAGTATCAGAGTCTTTTCCAATGAGTCACTCTTCACATGAGGTGGCCAAAGTATTGGAGTTTCAGCTTTAGCATCATTCCTTCCAAAGAAATCCCAGGGCTGATCTCCTTCAGAATGGACTGGTTGGATCTCCTTGCAGTCCAAGGGACTCTCAAGAGTCTTTTCCAACACCACAGTTCAAAAGCATCAATTCTTCGGTGCTCAGTTTTCTTCACAGTCCAACTCTCACATCCATACATGACCACTGGAAAAACCATAGCCTTGACTAGACGGACCTTTGCTGGCAAAGTAATGTCTCTGCTTTTGAATATGCTATCTACGTTGGTCATAACTTTCCTTCTAAGGAGTAAGTGTCTTTTAATTTCATGGCTGCAGTCACCATCTGCAGTGATTTTGGAGCCCAGAAAAATAAAGTCTGACACTGTTTCCACTGTTTCCCCATCTATTTCCCATGAAGTGATGGGACTGGATGCCATGATCTTCGTTTTTCTGAATGCTGAGCTTTAAGCCAACTTTTTCACTCTCCACTTTCACTTTCATCAAGAGGCTTTTGAGTTCCTCTTCACTTTCTGCCATAAGGGTGGTGTCATCTGCAGATCTAAGGTGATTGATATTTCTCCCGGCAATCTTGATTCCAGCTTAGGCTTCTTCCAGTCCAGCATTTCTCATGATGTGCTCTGCATGTAAGTTAAATAAGCAGGGTGACAGTATACAGCCTTGATGAACTCCTTTTCCTATTTGGAACCAGTCTGTTGTTCCATGTCCAGTTCTAACTGTTGCTTCCTGACCTGCATACAGATTTCTCAAGAGGCTGGTCAGGTGGTCTGGTATTCCCATCTCTTTCAGAATTTTCCACAGTTTATTGTGATCCACACAGTCAAAGGCTTTGGCATAGTCAATAAAGCAGAAATAAATGTTTTTCTGGAACTCTCTTGCTTTTTCCATGATCCAGCAGATGTTGGCAATTTGATCTCTGGTTCCTCTGCCTTTTCTAAAACCAGCTTGAACATCAGGAAGTTCACAGTTCATGTATTGCTGAAGCCTGGCTTGGAGAATTTTGAGCATTACTTTACTAGCATGTGAGATGAGTGCAATTGTGCGGTAGTTTGAGCATTCTTTGGCATTGCCTTTCTTTGGGATTGGAATGAAAACTGCCCTTTTCCAGTCCTGTGGCCACTGCTGAGTTTTCCAAATTTGTTGGCATATTGAGTGCAGCACTTTCACAGCATCATCTTTCAGGATTTGCAATAGCTCAACTGGAATTCCGTCACCTCTACTAGCTTTGTTCATAGTGATGCTTTCTAAGGCCCACTTGACTTCACATTCCAGGATGTCTGGCTCTAGGTCAGTGATGACATCATCGTGATTATCTGGGTCATGAAGATCTTTGTTGTACAGTGCTTCTGTGTATTCTTGCCACCTTTTCTTGATATCTTCTGCTTCTGTTAGGTCCATACCATTTCTGTCCTTTATCGAGCCCATCTTTGCATGATATGTTCCCTTGGTATCTCTAATTTTCTTGAAGAAATCTCTAGTCTTTCCCATTCAGTATAGGAGGGTTCTAATTTCTTTACATGTTTGATTAAAGCCACCTAAGTGGGTATGAGTGGCATTTTATTGTGACATTGCATTTCACTCTTATTAATGATGTTGAACATCTTCATGTGCTAATTGGTCTTACACATCTCTGTTGTGGAGGAATCTATGTTTAAATTCTTTGCCTTTTAAAACATATTATTTCTCTTTAGTTTTGAATTTTAGAAACTCTTTATATTCTGGGTATACATCTCATTAAATATGTAAATTGTAAACATTTTTATACCATTTTATGGATTATCCTTTCACTTTCATGATGGAATAAATTACAGCATGAAAGTAAAAGTTGCTCAGTCACATCTGACTCTTTGTGACCCCGTGGACTGTACAGCCCTTGGATTCTCTAGACTAGAATACTGGAGTGGGTAGCCTTTCCCTTCTCCAGGAGATCTTTCCAACCCAGGGATCAAACCCAGGTCTCCCACATTGCAGGTGGATTCTTTACTAGCTGAGCCACCCTGGAAGCCCAAGAATACTGGAGTGGGTAGCCTATCCCTTCTCCAGAGGATCTTCCCAACCCAGGAACTGAAACAGTGTCTCCTGCATTTCAGGCAGATTCTTTACCAACTAAGCTTATCAGGGAAGCCCAATTATGGCAGAAAAATTTTTAATTTTAATATTCTTAGATTTATAATTTTCTTTTCTGGTGTGTGCTTTTGGGGTCATGTCTAAGAAACTAGAATACTCCAAAATCACCAAGACTTAATACTGTAGTTTTCTAACCATTTTATAGTTTTAGTTATTAAATAGGTCATGGATCCATTAAAAAAAACAACAACAAAAAAATTTTGTGTACAATTTTTAAAGGTTACTTTCCATTTACAGTAATTACAAAATATTAGTTATATTCCCTGTGTTGTACAATACATCTTTGAGCCTATCTTTCCCTCCTGCATCCCTGGATAACCCTTCCCCCTCTCCTATTGGTAACCACTAGTCCACTAATTTTTTTCTCTATATCTGAAAATTGTTTTTGTTATATTGTTAGTCTGTTGCATTTTTTAGATTCTACATATAAGTGATATATAATATTTATCTTTCCGTGACTTATTTCACTTAATGTAATCCCCTATAAGTCCTGCCATGTTGGTACAAATGGCAAAATATATTTATTTTTATGCATGAGTAGTATTCAGTTATATATATATATATGTATATATATATGTACATATATATATGATTTTATTATATATTAGTATTTCTGTGGGGATTTTTTTTGGATATATATCCAGGAGTGGAATTTCTGGGTGATATGGTAGTACTATTTTTAGTTTTTTGAGAAACATCCATGCTGTTTTCCATAGAGGCTGCACCAGTTTACATTGCTATTAACAGTATGCTGAGATTTCCTTTTCACCACATCTTCACCATCATTTGTTTTTTGTGTTCCTTTTGATGACAGTCATTCTGACCGGTATGGGTTTACATTTCATGTGGTTTTGATTTTCATTTCCCTGATGATTAGTGATGTTGAGAATCTTTTTATGTGTCTGTTGGCCATCTTCATTTTCTCTTTAGAAAAAATAAATGTCTATTCAGTTCTTCTGTCCATTTTTAAATTGGGTTAATTTTTTTATGTTGTGCTATATGAACTGTTTGAATATGTTGAATGTTTTCGAGTTAATGTTTGTAAATGTGATTAGTAGAGATCATGTTTTGTTTTTGACATGTTGATTTCCACTTGTCCCAGGACCATATTTTGAAATGACAGTTCTTTCCCTATTTAATTGTGTTGGAACCCTTGTTGAAAATAATCAAAGTTAAAGGCAAAGATAAATTTCTCTACACTAAATTCTATTCCATTGATCTATATGTCTGTCAACGTGCCAGTACCATACACTCTTGATTACCATAGGTACATAGTTGGAAAGTGTGAGTATTTCATTCTTATGCTTCTTCTCAAAGGTTGTTTTGACTATTTTGGGTTCCTTGCAATTCCATATGAATTTTAGAATCAGCTTGTCAGGTTTTTTTTTTTGTTTTAAATCAAGGTATAATTGACATACATTATATCAGTTTCAGGTGTATAACATTGCACTGTGAAGCAATCACCACAGTAAATCTAGTGAACATCCATCACCATACATATTTACAGAATTTTTTTTCTTATGATGAGAACTTTAAAAATTGACTCTCTTAGCAAGTTTCAAATATGCAATACAATATTAACTACATTTGCCATGTTGTACATTACATCCACATGCATTATATCTAACTGGAAGTTTGTACATTTTGATTCCCTTCACTCACTTCATTTACCTTCAACACTTGCCTCTGGCAACCACCAATTTCTTCTCTATATTTATGAACTTGTGTATGTATTTCTGTCTATGAGGGTTTCTCTGTTTGCTTGTTCACCTTAAAATTTCACATATAGGTGAGATTATAATGGTTTTTGTCTTTCTCTGACTGACATTTCTCATAACGCTTTCAAGATCCAACTATGTTGTCACAAATGGCAAGATTTCATTCTTTTTCATGGCTGAATAATACTCCATGGTGTGTGTGAGTGTGTGTGTGTGTGTGTGTGAGTGTGTGTGTGTGTGTGTGTAGGTGTATATATATGTATATTATATATAATTATATACCAAATTTTCTTTCTCTCTTTTTCAGTTGTGGGACACAGATTGTTTCCGTATCTTAGCTATGGCAAACAGTGCTGCAATGAATGTGGGTGTGCATATATCTTTTAAATTAAGTATTTTCATTTTCTTTGTGTAAATAGCCGGAAGTGGAATTGGTGGATCAGATAGTAGTTCTACTTTTAGATTTTTGAAAAACCTTCATACTCTTTTCCAAAATGGGTGCCTGAATTTGCATGTCCAACCACAGTGCACAAGGTTTACAAATGATAATTATTTAAAAAGACAACTGAGATTTGAATAAAAAATGCATTTTAACTGTGAATCAATTTGAGTAGTGTTACCATCTTACCTGTATTAATTTTTTTTAAATCCATAAGCATGCAGTGCCTTATCATTTATATGGATCTTTCACTGTTTTCAGTAATGCTTTGTAATTTTTATTGTACAATCCTGTATTTGTTGCATTTATACCTAAGCACTTATTTTTAAATGCTATTATCAATGAAATTGCTTTCTTAATTTTAATATTGGAAGGTTCACTGCTCTTGTATAGAAATAACATTTATTTTTCTGTATTGATCTTTTGTCTGGCCATCTTCTTGAGCTTGTTTATTAGTTCTAGTTATTTTTTAGTGAAGTCTTTAGGCTTTCTGAATGAAAGATGATCTCACCTGCGAACAGAGATAATTTTACTTCTTTCCAATGTGCATATGTTTTGTTTACTTTCTTTGCCTAATTGCCCTGGCTAGTAATGAGAGAGAACATCCATGTCTTGTTCTTGATTTTAAAGTTTTTGGCTTTCATTATTCAGTATGACGTTAGCTGTGGGGTTTAGATGCCCTGTACCATATTGAGGAAGTTTCACTCTACTATAGATTTGTTGAGTGCTTTTATCATAAAGGATGTTGGATTTTGTCAAATGCTTTTTTTGCCTCTACTGAGATGATCATGTTTTTGTCTTTTATTCTACTGATATTATATAAATATTGATTAACTTTTGTATGTGAAACTGACCTTGCATGCCTTTCTTGAAAATTAATATACACCAACTCCACTTGATGGTGTATAAATCTTCCATATGTTTCTAGATTCTGTTTGTTAGTATTTTTTAAAGATTTTGTACCTATATTCATTGGAGATTTTAGCCCACATTTTTGTTTTCTTGTGATGATTAAACTAGCTTTGGCATCAAAGCAATACTGGCCTTACAGAACAAGTTGAGAAGCATTTTTTTCTCTTCTGTTTTATTTTTTTTTGAAAGTTTATAATGAATTATATTAATTTCTCTTTAAGTTTTTGGTAGAATTCACCACCAAAGTAATATGGGCCTAGACTTTTCTTTTTGGATAATTTTTAAATTACTGGTTTCAATTTCTACTTGTTATCAGTCTGTTTACATTTTTCTACTTTATCTTGGATTAGTCTTGGTACTTTGTGTGTTTGTAGGTATTTTTCCATTTCACTTCCCTTTGAACACTACTTTCCCTGCATCCAATAAGCTTTGATGTGTTGCATTTTTGTTTTCATTCACCTCAAATAATTTTCTTGTTTTGCTTGAAATTTTCTCCTTTTTCTCATTGGTCTATTAGAGTATATTATTTAAGTTATATGAATCTTTCAATTTCCCAATTTTCAATCTGTAATTGATTTCTAATTTAACTTCTTTGTGACCCAGAAATATTTTTTATATAATTTCCGTCCTTTTACATGAAGTGAGACTTGTTTTATGGCCTCATCTGGTCTACCCTGGAGAATGTTAAATGCGCATTTGAAAAAAAAATGTTCACATGGCTGTTTATGCTGTAAAAACCTTTGTTCGTACTACTTTATTTATATAGTATTTTTCAAGTCTCCTGTTTATTTGCTGATTTTTGCTTAGTTGTTCTGTCTTTTACTGAAAGTGACTTATTAATGTCTTTTATGACTGCTGTTGATTTATCTGTTCCTTCTTCGTAGTCTATGATATTTTACTACATGTCATTTGGTCTTTGCTTTCAGGGGCATATGAATTTTTCAGTATAGCCAAATTGAGATGTAACTAATACACAATTAACCATACATCCTTAATGTGTAAAGCTTTATGAGTTTGGCCATATGCATATACTTGTGAAACCATCACCACAGTCTCGAATTAATAGACACATCTATCACCAAAAGCTTCTTTGTGTCCCTTTGTGGGTTTTTGCTCATTTACTTGTTTTTTGGAGACTATAATTGGAGTTAATAACATTTAACATGTTATCTACCCTCTTAAATTTTAAAGTGCAAAGTACAGCAATATAATTTTTGACTGTAGGGACTATGCATTTCTCTAGAGCTAATTTATATCATATAAGTGAAATTTTATACCAAATGACTCTCCATCTCCCTTCCTTTAGCCCTTGGTTACTATTGTTCTGTTCTCTATAAAATTTCCTATTTTGGGTAATTCATATAAGTGGAATCATGCAGTATTTGTCCTTCTGTGACTGCCTTATTTCTCTTAGCATGATGTCCTCCTGATTCATCTATGTTGTTGCAACTGGCAGGACTTCTTTCTTTCTTAAGACTGAATAATATTCCATTTCAGGAATATACCACTTTTTCTGTGTCCATTAATCTGTAGATGGACATTTGGGTTGTTTCTACTCTTTGTTGGTTGATTTGTTTACAGATGGGAGAATGCTTTCAAATCTGGTCTCATCCTGCTCTGAGTACCCCTGAGTGGTTGTAGTTTGGCACATGTACACAGTCTTCCCAATCCCTAAATTTGACTATAATCCCAGGAAGACTCTTGGACAAACCTTTCCAGATTCTCTCCATTAAACTTCAAGTTCCTTTGATATTTGCTCATATCCTTTTACTTGCTTTCAATGCTGCCCTCAGGCAAGTTGTTCTCCACTCTGTTCTAAATAATGTCAATCCCCTTCAGCAGATGTGGAGCTCTTCGTTTAATGGCTTGCCTTCTCCCTTGAGCAGAATCCTTGCACCTCTGTACCAGAACTGGAGTTGATGACTCACTTTCCCTAAAGTGAAATTCCCACTCTATGAGTGGTCATGGGTGGGAATGGCAAGCCCTGATCCTCTGGACTGTCTCTCCTAGTAGGAACTTCTCCTCTGTGAACATGATGGAGCAGGGGCAATTGGAGTCCTTTTATCCTCAGGCTTCCCTATCTGAGGAGGGAGCTCTAGCCTTCCTGGCTGTACCTATCTGGAGTGAAGTTTCTAGGACACAGAACTGGAGAAATAAGGAACAACTGTGTCTGCGCCTTCTGAAGTATTAGCTTTAGTCTTGGATCTTGGGGGATAAGGAACCCTGTTTTCTTGGCTGACTTGCATAGAGGAGAATGCTCTGAGTAGTTTCCATAAGATGGTGCTGTATGGGAGAGAGAAGGGATCAAGTTGTGGCCCAGATGCCACAAGTTCTCACTGGTGGCCCAAATGTCACAGGTTCTCACTGTTCCTGCTGAGATTTAGCATATTTTCTTCAGTGACATTTTCTACATTTGTTCTTTCCTCATAGGACAATTTACAGTAACAAATTATCATTAAAAAATAATATTAATCTGTTAAATTGTTTTTCTGGGAGAAGTGTCTACCAATCTTTTTAGTCTGACATTCTGGAATTTCTGTCCTCAGTCTAATTTTTAATCCAAAGATACATTTTAATCCAAATATATATTTTACTGCCTTCAGTAATGAAATGTTCATTCTTTCTTCATTATTATTCAAACAGTGTACACTATTAATGCTCCAGATGTGTATAGGTGAGTCATTGATGGTAGAGACTCAAAATTGATTGAGATTATTTTTACTTCCTGTCTGAGAGTTTAGAACCATCTGGGAGACATACATGCATGCACACTATACAAAGGCTGAGACTACAGATCTTCAAGATGTCAAGGGCTGAAATAGAGTTAATACAGATAAAAGACTTTCACAAACCCTTGAGCCAAACATGACATACTTATAAGTTAGAGTAAATTACTCCTTAAACATTACAAAACAGAAAATTAAAATATCCCTTCATGAGTTAAATTGAAAATAGGAAGTACAGATTGCAAATAGGGATATGCAAAGATACCTTAAACAGAAATGGATATCCAAACAGAAATTAGATTTTCAGCATAATTTATTAATATCTATGAAAGGTATATGCAATAATATTTAAAGAGATTCCAGGAACATAGGAAAACTGTTGATGGTGATGATTGTAAACAAATAGATCCTGTATGTATTGACAATGTCATTTCTGGTGTTAACATGAAATATGGATAAGAAAATTTTAGTCATTAGTTTTTAGTATTTTCATTTTATTAGCAAGAACATATTTATTGTGAGATGGACAGTGTGTCTTAGCCTAATTACTTTAATATTTGATTCAGTTAAATATCTCCTTGTGTTTGGTCTACCTGCTCATTAAGGGACTTATGATTATGATCTATATTTCCATGTAGTTCTGTCTACCAGGTCTGAGCTAACTTTTCTTGTTCATACATACTCTATAAAACATGCTAATTTTATTGCCACTTTGTAATTACAGATTTATATTCAGATTTCATGTATCACATACAATTTTGAATAATATGGGCATGCCTCTGACAAATGAAGATATATTCATTACGATGATAAGATTAGGTTTCTGTTCACATGGAATTGCACATTAGGTACTAGGTTATGATGAATGAATCAAGGTAATGCAGAATGCAGGATGTCTTGGGAGAAAGTGAACTGCTTGAATTCCCTTAGAAAACACACTTCTTTACTTGGCACAAGGGAAGTGTTCAACTGCTTTCTTGCTTAAAATCTCTACACAAACTAAACCGATAAGTTAGATGATGATAATCATCATTTTGAATGCTAAGGTGTCTCAGGTTCTCTGCTAAGTTTTGTGCATCTCTCATTTAAACTCTAATACACTGGCAAGATAGTTTACAATGAGTTGTGGATTAATTTCCCCATTTGCAAAAATGTAGGATGTTGATTTCTCTGTATGTTTCTGAGGTTTTGACATTAGTGGATTTAGCTTCCCTTGAAATTTCAGATTCTATTTTAAAGCTTTCCTTTTTTGGAGCTTGTCTGGTTTGGTTCCTTAGTGGATAAGTAATGTAAGCATTTTCTGAAGTCTTATGTTAATATAAATTAGTTCAAAAACTTTACATTCAAATCAGGGGAACATGCCATGAAGATACTTCCTGAAATTTATCCTTGTACACATGTGAAAACATACAACACACAAAACCGATGCAAATATGGATCTCACCCGCAAGTGGAAATAGACATATGTATGTGACACCTTCAAACTGACAGAGCCATGAACATATGTGTACAAACAAATACAAACTCAGACAGGCACATGTACATTAAACACATACAAACATAGTTACACGTATGGGCATACACACATATGTATGCATATACTCACAAACATGACCATACCCCTAGACACATAATCACATTGAAACACAACTACATACTCAGGCATATAAGTATATGCAGACACATGAATATATACACTTAAAATTCACCATGATATAATGGATACTTTCTAGAAATAAGTAAAAAATTAAATAATTTGAAATACATAATAGAGCTTACATATTTAAATAGTACATATTTTCTCTGATATGACCATTTTAATAATTACAGTAAAGAGTCTGCCTGCAATGAAGGAGACCTGGGTTTAATCCCTGAGTCGGGAAGATCCCCTGGAGAAGGAAATAGCAACCCACTACAGTATTCTTGCCTGGAAAATCCCATGGACAGAGGAGCCTGGCAGGCTACAGTCCTTGGGGTCACAAAGAGTCAGACATGACTGAGGGAGTAACACTTTAGAGTCCTCAACCTCTTACAGAGATGTTTAGGTTTTAGAAGATGGTACTGTTACCTGGAGACCTACATCCTGTCATTCCAAATTCAAGCCAAATCACAAGAATCAGAGGACTTCCCTGTTATCCAGTGGTTAAGAATTTGCCTTTTAATGCCAGGGACGTGGGTTCCATCCCTGATTGGGAAACTAAGATCCCATAAGCCTGCATGCCAGTCTGTGTGCTGCAATAAAGACTCAGTCATAACATAACTTCCCTTTTGTGGGAAGTGGTAAGATAGATCTGTCCTGTAGGTAGCAAACAACCAAAAAGTGATTAAATCACAAAGTGAACAATCAAATTCGTAATTAAAGAATGGATTGTATTTTGTCTTTATGACTACACTATGTATCAGTTCAGTTCAGTTCAGTTGGTCAGTCGTGTCTGACTCTTTGTGACCCCATGAATCACAGCACGCCAGGCCTCCCTGTCCATCACCAACTCTGGGAATTCACCCAAACTCATGTCCATGGAGTCAGTGATGCCATCCAGCCATTTCATCCTCTGTCATCCCCTTCTCCTCCTGTTCCAATCCCTCCCAGCATCAGAGTCTTTTCCAATGAGTCAACTCTTCACATGAGGTGGCCAAAGTATTGGAGTTTCAATTTTAGCGTCATTCCTTCCAAAGAACACCCAGGACTGATCTCCTTTAGAATGGACTGATTGTATCTCCTTGCAGTCCAAGGGACTCTCAAGAGTCTTCTCCAACATCACAGTTCAAAAGCATATAGCTATAGGTAATTTTATGTCATATATGTGGAAAGTTTTACTTATATCAGAAATGAATGAAACAGAGCAGTTAGAAGTAAACATAAAAGGAAAAAGAAAACTTTATTAGTCAGGAGAATTGAAATTGGTTCCTGTCTTCCTTAAGAAGATACACTCATTCCTCATGGTCCTTTTCTCTTAATTAGGGTGCTGCTTTAGAGGCACTAGTGGTAAAGAAGCTGCCTGCCAATGCTGGAGACATAAGAGATGTGTGTTCAGTCTTTGGGTGGGAAAGATCCCCTGGAGGAGGGCATGGCAACCCACTCCAGTATTCTTGCCTAGAGAATCCCATGGACAGAGGAGCCTGGTGGGCTTCAGTCCATAGGGTTGCAAAGAGTCGGACATGATTGAAGAAACTAAGCACGTACACACGTTAGAATAATTTAAAACATCTCATATCTTTTGTACATTTACTGAGAAGTACATTGAACCAGTCATGGCCTCCAAGTAAAGAAACACTAGGTTAATAGAGAACTGGAAACCTGTTTTTCTCTTGTCCACAGTGTTAAAACTGAAGCATCAACAAAAAGTATCAGCAGCAATGAAGATAGTGGAAAATTAGCTGGAAGGTAATATTTTATATAATTTCAGAAGTTAACATATATGGTCAAGTATATTCTATGTATCATATACTTTTTCCTCTAATGTTGAAATGACTAATCTTATTTTTCTGAGAAAGTTCTTCAATGAAGATGATTCAATGATCAAGAGAGTTAAATGCTTAGTTCCAGGTTTAAAATATCTGTGACACTTCTGGGTAACTCACTGCTCAATGGCGTAATTATTTTTAGTCAATGCATTTTCAGAGTATAATTTTCAAAGAGTATTTGCATAAAATAGGGCACAGTGAAATTATATTTAATGGTACTGTCATTAATATAAGGAATCAGCAGTTATTCAGAAGAGAAGTAAACAGTAACAGTTTTGAGTCAATGTAGGCCTACATGGAATTAATATTTAATATAAAAAGTATGCTACCTTTTATGTAAAACTGTTTCATGTTTAGTCTGTCTTCCATGACCACAAAAACAATATAAAACAAAACAAAAACAAGCTAAAACATTTCTAGATAGAGTGTGCCTCTGTGATTTTGTATTTATGCCAGTGTTGTGCTGTTTCTGAAAATGACTGTAGATGCTAGGTTTATGTTATCTTGACTCAAAATATGGATTCATTAGTAAGTATATTTTGAACTTAATTAAGTGACACAAATATTTTTATTGTGCCTTCTCCCAATATTTTCGGTAACTAGTCTTTCTAATTAATTTTAGCACTTGGAAATGATTTTAATCTGTAAGATACATGTTTATATGTTGATCTCAATGCAATTTCCCTAAAAATTTAGAAGCATAGGTTTTTTGGATCATTCCAGGGGACTACTTATGTTGAGTGCCAGTGTCATTTAGCTGCCAAAATCAAGTAGACTTTTTAGTGCCTACTATCTTAGTATTAATATTTATGCTCTATTTTGATATTTCTGCTCACACTCAGCTCCTTAAAACTCATCTTCTTTTCTTCCTACTGCATTTTTCTAGTTTTCCTGTGCTTACTGGATTCTTTATTTCCAATATTTGTCATTTTCTGACCTTTCTTTTAATATTGATGTCTCACAAGGCTTAAGTCTTGTTGTTGTCTTATACCCTCCCTGGATAATCTTATACATTCCATTCTCCTTTCTTTTACTATATTTTTATGATAATGATTTTCCTAATTTTGTAGCATTTCCATCTGAAAATATACACCTAAATTGTTTATTTAAAAACGGAATCTACATACCTACCCAATAACTGCACAAGCTCCATTCTATCAAATTGTTACCTCAGTTGGAAATTCTATAATCAGTTCAGAGTTAATGTGTTATTTATTTACTATATCATATTTGCATAGATTATGGAAAACCTGCCTCCAAATCTACTGTGAGGAGATATAAGTGAATGGGACTTTCACTGTGAGTAACAAAAGGGTAAAAGAACAGGAATACAGAGAAGCTCCTTCCTTCTGTTGATCCTTGTGGCCAGAATGGTGATGAGTTGGGTACTCTTTTTGAGAAATCTGCTTATCTGTGTCTCTCTTTTCTTGTATTTAAATGGCAGGGCTGCAGTGGCAGGGGGTGTTTGTGGGGAGGACAGACTCCACCCTGTAGCCTAGATGGGCACTAGATTTCTTAGAACACGCATGAGGAATTGGAGGTGGAAGATCTGGGATAGATGAAGAAGGAAGACTCACAAATTAGTGGGAGAGAGTGGCAAAGCTCATGGATAGCCCCCACAAATATAGTGGCTTAAGTGAAGTAAAGGTTTATTTTCCTCATATAAAAATACTCCAGAGTTGGTGATCCGGGGCCAGTGGGGAAATTCTGTCATCTCCAAGGTCATGCTGCTCATTTTCATTTTCCAGTCATTGGGAAAGAAGGAAGATAAAATTACCCTTAAAGATGTTTGTACACAAGTTGAACACATTGCTGTCAGTTATAATCTCATTTGTCCTGAATTGAGCCACATGAGTATAACTAGCTACAGGAGGCTCTGTGAAATACATTTTGTACGTAGGCAGTCATGTGTCCAGTAGAAATGCAGGAGTTTCTATTACTAAGAGTACATGTGAAGGTAGTTAACTAACTTCATCTGAGCAAGGAACATGGGAATATACCAGGTCAATATCTAGTCAGGAAAAAAACAAAAAATCACTGATAGTTCAAATAAAGAGGGAATAAAAAAGGGGAATTTATACAAACTTTTAAAAAAAAATCTGGAGGACCCACAGAGAATAATAATATCTTATGTTGAGACTAGGAAGCTCCAGTTATGCCTGAGATGTAATGCAAAGGGGGGAGGTTATGTATAACCCAGATGAAGAAATTACTGTTTTTATGAGCTGAAGTACAAAGTGGAAATGGAATGCTACCTTGAGAAGAGAAAACTGCCATTGTTACTGGGTTGGAAACAACAAGCCCACACTCACTAGAGAAGTCGCTGCCAGGTGACACCAATGTACACTGTTGTAATTGCTGGAGCTGCAGTCCTTGTTGTTAATACTATGGAGCTTCTGTCCCCCGCACTGCTGAAATCAGAGTGCTGTGGACTATTAGTATCTGTCTGTCACTAATGGGCCATGGTTCCTGGTATTGTCAAGGCTACTGCTGTCACTGGAAACATTATTCAAAAGTAGAGTGATTTCTACCTTCCCACCTTCTAATGGGGCACAAGTTGCCTCTCAGTGAAATAAACAAGCAAGAGACTGGTTGGCAGTGAACTAAGAAACATGGTTTGGAGATCATTCAGCTTCGGCTCCATAGAGGTGTAGAGGAAAATATGGAAGCTTGAGGGTAAAGCTGTGAGCTAACAGTTAATTCTGTCACAGGGCTGTAGAGCTTTTGTATGTTCAGTGACCAGGAAGAGCATATGCAATGAAATGACATTTGAGCAGAAACCTGAATGAAATTAGAGCCAGAATCATATGGATACCTAAAGAAGAAAAAGAGTACTTGAAAGAATGTGGGCTGGAAATGTGCATGGCATGGTGGACAATGTAGTTGGACAGCAGTGAATAAGATATTAAAGGCAGAAAGACAGTTGAAGGTGCAAGCTCATTATGCAAGCTCATTAGGACATTATGGTTCATGGCAAGGACTTTGGATTTGATTCCAAGTGAAATGGGAAGCCATTGGAGGGAGGTAAGGGTATTTTTTTTTTTTTTTAGTTAATATAAGGAGATGTGTCATAGGATCTTAGTTATTCAGATGTATTACAGAGACTCAATAATGTTTCCATGTTACAAAATATCAACGTGTAAAATGGAATAGAAAAAATATGAAATAACTACTAGAGCACAAAGGAACTTAATAAATGAAAGATAAAAAATATTATTATAGGATAATAACTTGAGATGACTGAATATGGGAAATTATCTCAGTACAGATACTGAGTATACAGTATAGATACAGTACAGATGTAAATTTACATCCTCCTAATCAAATTGGCTAGACTTTGGCGTCCACTTATTTGGCCAAGCACTAGTCCAGATGTTGCTATAGAAGGATTTATGGATGTGATTAGCATTTATGATCAGTTGACTTATATAAGAGCTTCCAGGTGGCACTAGTGGTAAAGAAACCTCCTGCCACTGCAGGAGACCTAAGAGTTGCAGGTTCGATCCTTGGATTGGAAAGATCCCCTGGAGGAGGAAATGGCAACCTACTCCTGTATTCTTGCCTGGAGAAACCTATGAACAGGGAGCCTGGCAGGTTATGGACCACTGGGTCTCAAAGAGTCAGACACAACTGAAGTGACTTAGCTCATACACATGCACAACTTTGCATAGGTAAATGACCCTCTATAATGTGGTGGACTTCATCCAATCAGTTGAAGGCTTTAAGGAAAAAGACTAATTTTCTGAAAAAGTAATTCTACCTCAAGAGTACAATATCAACACTTACTTGAATAATATCAAGACTGCCGGTCAGCCCTATCAGTTTCAGACTCGCCAGCCCCTACAACTGTGTGAGCCAGTCCTTAAAGTAAATTCTCTGTCTCACTCTTTTACTCTCGCTGTATATACCCTGTTAGTTCTGTGTCTCTGGAGAGCCCTGTGTGCAGTGCTTAGTTCCCCAGTCATGTCTGACTCTTTGCGACCTCATGGACTGTAGCCTGCCAAATCCTCTGTACATGGGATTCTTCAGACAAGAATAACGAGGTGGATTGCCATGCCCTCCTCCAGGGGATCTTCCTAACTCTAGGACTGAACCCAGGTCTCCAGGAATGCAGGCATATTCTTTGCCATCTGAGTCACCAGGAAGGCCCCTGTGGAACCCTAAGTAATACAATTCTTCTGTTATACACAAACCAAAAAGAAATTCAGATGAAGTAAATAGATGTGAAAATATAAAATTGCAAAACAATTAGTTACATGTATTCGCTTTGTATTCAATAAGCTGCAATGTGGTTTAAATTGAATTAAAATATGGTTTAAATGTGGAGTAAAAGAAATCACAAGTAAAAAGATTAATATATTTGACTAAAATGTAAAAAGAAAAATATTCCATCTATGACTAATCATTATAAACATTAAGCTAACAACAAATGAGAAAAAGGCCAAAAATGATTAATATTTTTAATATGTTAAGAACTACTAAAAGCTATAATATACTAATATAAAAAATTTACAATATACAAGTAGAAAGGCTTAAGGGCATACATAATCTCTAAAAGTATGAAGATGAATTAGTAATAAAATATGATAAATATGGAATGTCATATAAGCAATTATATGAGTTGTAATATTCTTGACATATACTATTGGTGGTGTTTTAAATGGATGCCAATTTTTTGAAAAGCCATTTGGTAATATGTATTAAGGGCCATTGACACAATAGATCTGCTTTTAGAAATATGTCCTAAGGAAATAAACAGAGATATAGACAAAGAGTTATGTACAGTGGTATTCATGATAGAATTATTTATAATAGTACAAAATTGGAAGCAGCTTGAAATAATCAACAACATGGAGAGTGTTAAATAAATTATTATACTTTCAAGTAAAGGAATATTATAAAGACATTAAAAATCATGCCTTGAGGAATATATAATGACATGGGAAATGCACAAAATCTAGTTAATTGAATTTCTTTTTTAAAAAAAGATTCTGAAATTGCCGAATCAAGATTGTGATTTATGCTAACACATTTAATTGCCCTTCACCCAAGTTTAGATTGAAATGAACAAAGAATAAAAGGGGTAATAATTTATTTCAGTACTGAAAAATTGGGAAGAGAGCAAGAAACTGAACAGTTTGTATCAAGACATAAGTATTCATGTGAAACTTAAGTTCTTTTTCTTCATTTTTCCTGTGTTTTAGTTTAGATTTCATACTGCCATGGTGGGTGGGGTTGCAAGTCCCATCTTTTATTAGGATAGAATGTAAATGTACCTCTAGAACAACAGCAACCAAAAAAGTTGTGTTTCTCAAGTGAATGCTTTCTCTGGACTTAAGGAAGAGCCGATATTTTTCATTATTACATATTCAGGTACAGATTAATGTGTGATTTTCCTCTTCCTGAATACCCACTGTAAGTTACTATGGAAGAAAGAAGACAAGAGAGAGAAACCTGAAAGGGAGTGAGTGGGTCACCTGTTGTTTAGTCACAGCCACCTTTAAATACCTTTGTACCAATGTGTACTGAAGTTTCCCTAATATATGTATATGTAGTGGTCATTCAGGTCACCTAGAATCTTCCAATTTCTCTGACTCCCAGCTGGGGTCCTAACCATGTGGATCTCCATGGGTGGATCTAAACCCAATATGGAAACCCACTCAGTTAGGCTATTTGGTGTAAAACTAAAAAATTAGTTGTAGCTTAGAGCCTAGAATCAAATAAAGCCAAAAATATTATCTTAATTTTTACGCACACTCCTTCTCTCCCCAGCTCCAACTGCATACTTAGGCAATGAAGAAAAGAACAGCCTGAACACATCACCAAGCAAAGGTGGCAAAATAAACAGCCAGATCATATGCCGTAATGGCAAAGGCCTTTAAACAGGCCCTTTCATGACAAGGCAGCAGGCCTTGGAGCCAACTGCCCTTTCTAAGTTGCTTGGAAGAGATTTTATCCTCAGAGGATCTATCATTCCCTTATTGATCATTTAATATTTATTATTATTGCTATGTGCCAGATGATGCATGTATGTGATAGTGAATAAGACAGATATAAACTCTGCTCACCCATGGTCTACAGGCTAATGTGAGATGTAAGCAGAGTAGGTGATGACAGTAGTGTGATAACAACTTTGGAATCATACAAAAGACCTACTAGGAAATGTAAAATCATTTCAATTTTCTTTTCAGTGCAATAGGAATGTATTGCCTTGATGGAGTTTATCCAGTAGAGTATAAAAAGATTTTCATTATCCAAAGATCCCTCAGGCTTCCATGTAGAGGATGGATTAGAGTGTGGCAAAATGGAACCAGTGATCAAGGAGGAAACTTAGTAATCCAGCTGAAAGGTGGTGATGGCTCGATTTGGGACAGTGGTAGTCAGAATGGAGGGAAATAGAAGCTTTAATATATCTTTTCTTTAGCTTCGGCTACCTCTCTCTTCTCTACTGCAGCATTTGAGAATGTTCAAATTTTTCTGGTCCTCAGAAACAAGCAAGTTAATAGTGAATTCCTTCCATTGATCCCACATTCCATTTCTGCTGCTGAATGAGCTCTTCTCCTTTACAGCCATAATTCTTTACTCTAACACCTTTTCTGTCTTTTGCCCTGACCACTTTACTAAGCTGTGTTTGCAGTGTCACTCCAGATATTGCTGTTACTAAATCCAGTGGGCACATATCTTACTTGACATCCCTGAACCAATTCATAATTCCACTTTGGCTTCGGTTCCATTAAACTGTCAACTTTTTCCTTCCTGCTCAGTCTCTCCTGAGTTTCAACACATAGGTAGGGAGAATGGACAGTTTTCCCATAATTTTCATAAAATCTCAAGGGGTCATCATTAAAGCCCTGTATTTACATTTCCTGATAGTCAACCAAGTCAGTAAAAAAATTCAAATCTTATGCAGATAGCATTAGGCAGATATTGATATTGGCTTATTTTGAAAATTATTTTATTATAGATGCTACATAAAATTATCAGTATAAGTCAGTGTTTATTAACAAGTAAGAGTTCTATAACAGGATTGAAATAATACATGCTTGTGAGGTAGTTTCAGGTTATGATAGCAACTAATGTTCATTTTTGTTATCTTGATACCGACATGTATTAAAATTAAGTTTTACTTGAATTAATGGTCTAGAAGTTGCTGATTATTGTTGTGCTTCATGGTTTAGTGTACCTTATTTGAAGATGATCATATCAGAGTGCTCCAGAATTCAGTAATTGCTCCCTGCAGAGTGATTGCTGGTTTCTCCTTTGAAGTAGCTTGTCTTAGGAAAGTGTATCATGCAGAATGCATGATCATTTTCTTTTATTTTACTCAGGAGTTTTAAATACATGCAGTAAAGGTAAAAGTTGTGTTTTTATTCCAAAGCACAGTGAAATGTCTTTTAAAAAATATAGGAATTCCAGCTATCACTGTTTGAAAGGGCTTGATTTTCTCTCTGAGATCATGAATCTTTGATAAAATATGCAAATAATTATAATTGTATGTAATTGCATATCAGTTTTCCATAACTGTTTTTGATAGTTCATATTTTTACTACTCTCCAGTTATCTGTGATTTACTCCTCATACTTTTAATTATTAATGCATATTCAAATGTAGCATCAACATTTTAATATAAAAAATTTACTTTGTTTTTTTCTGATCTATTATTTTATGAATATTGAGATAATTTTTATGTATACAATTTTAAATAGCTACAGAAGACACGTATTATCTCCATCCTGTCAGGATCTACCACATTCAAACCATAAATATTGGAGGGGAAATGGGACAATATATCTACTAAAATCTTATTTGGAATCAACACAGTTTAGAGTGAAAGTTATTATTCACTATTTATTAAAGCCATTGTGAAGATGGAAATATTTTAATAAATTACTGTAGCCAGTTCTCATACCATCAAGTCAGAATCTTTGATTGGCAATATCTAGATATTACTGTTAAAACAAAATCCCATAGATAGTCTTAATGTGCAGCAACTTTTGAGATATGCACAGCTTTAGTTAAATAATAGAACACTTAAGTATTAAAATCAGGGTGTAGAGCATACCTGTAATTTAATAAATGGTAAGTGTTATTGTTATTAGTGGAATTGCTGTCATCATCATCATATCATCATTTTTCAGTTGTAAATTGTAAAAATGAAAATTTTCATGTTAACTGTGCCACAGATATGCATGAAATTGTTATAAAAATCAGACCTATATGTGGACATATTTATATATGTGAAATAATAGTATACCAAGTAGAAAAAAATCTGGGGTAAACATACACCCATTAGGTGCAAAGGGCTTCCCAGATGGTGCTAGTGGTAAAGAATCCACCTGCCAATGCAGGAAATGAAAGAGACGCAGGTTCAATAGCTTTTTTAGTATTTTTTTGCTTATTCTCTTTGTGTGTTATCCTAAGATCTGATAGCATCATAAATTTATTTCTCACTTGAGTTTTCAGATCTTATCTGTTTTAATTGAAAGTGATAGTCGCTCAGTCTTGTCCAACTCTGCGACTCCATGGACTTTATATAGTATATAGTTCATGTAATTCTCTAGGCTAGAATACTGGAGTGGAAAACCCATTCCCTTCTCCAGTCCCTCAACACAGGGATTCAACCCAGGACTCCCACAATGGAGAAGGAAATGGCAGCCCAATGCAGTATTCTTGCCTGGAGAGTCCCATGACAGAAGAGCCCAGCAGGCTGCAATCCATGGCATCTCAAAGAGTCATACATGTCTGAAGCATCTGAGCTCCCACATTGCAGGTGGATCCTTTACCAGCTGAGCCATCAGGGAAACCCAAGAATACTGGAGTGGGTAGCCTATCCCTTCTCCAGAGGATCTTCCTGACCCAGAAATTGAACAGGGATCTCCTGTATTGCAGGTGGATTCTTTACCAGCTGAGTGACCAGGGAAGCCTTTATCTGTATTAAATGTGGTATAAAATTCAAAGTTATGCATTGTGGCTCTTCATTGGTGAACATGGCACATCCTATAATCTGTTATTGTCACATTAGACTTTAATTTAGGGTGGAACAGATATTAAAACATTTATATTTGAGGATGTAAAGCCAATAAATGTATAATGGCTGAATAAATGTTTTTTTAGGGAATTCTATTATGCACAGGAGGGAGACAATTCTTACTCTCCTTAATCCATCATATACACAAATGACAAGGAAGATTCAATTAACACACCTCCACTGGAAGACATCAAAATCTGGAGAAGGAATGGTGTCATAGTAGTGTCTAACCAGAATGAAGCCTATTTTGAGAAATGAATATTGATTTTTATGTTTACTGACATAGTGATGAGTTCTTCAAAATGTGTAAACTGAAGAATTCATCTAGATGGTTGAATGTTATCTTTTTGAAGAAAAGTTAGTGTCCTCCAGCTTTATCGATTGTTGGTAGGGAATCAAAATCAAATATCTTATGACAAATATCAAAACATAAGTTAAAAATGAGGATGATACTTAAGAATCATTGTAAAATCTCTTTAATTTACAACTGAAAGATGATTGATAGTGCATACAGACTTGAAATTGAAAATTTTGAATAGATTTTTCATAAAAATCAGCATTAATGAGAAAACACAATATTTTAAAGATATTTTTCTGCTCCCGTTATTATGTTTAAAGCAATTAAAAATATATAGTGCCTATCAGAGTGTCTTGCACCCTCTAGACTGTCAAATTACTAATATAGTAAATATCAAATCACAAATTTTTAAATAAATTCAAATATTTTAGTTAGCAGTATGGTTTCAAGTCCTGGTTACTTATGAATTCACTATGTTTCTTTAGCTATGACACTGGTTTTCCTTAGTTGTAAAAAGAGGTTGAGAATAACTACCTCATATCATTTTTGAGATGACTATATAAAGGAAAAAATAGGGTTTAATTCTAAATTCTGTTATTTTCTATGAGGTTGTTACATAGTCAACAATTATGCTGCCACCAAACATTGAAAAAGTGTCAGAATAAATGAAATAACTCCTCTTATATTTGACCATCAGAAAGTGCAGAACCATGATCCCAAAGAGAAGAGAATCAAATGAGGCAAGCCCTATGAATGCCCTTACCTTTTGTGTGGAACTTTGTTCAGAATGATGTCTAGAGAACAGGAATCAGAACATCTCAATGTCCTTGCAGAGTTTAGGAGAGAGAGATTTAAATGAGGGAAGGTACCTTGAGGGGAGACTACTTGAGTGACTGAAGCTACACATGAAGATAACTCCAGAGACCTTCAGAGGGGTCTTCAGTGAATACTTAAATATGAAGGCCTGAAGTGATACTTGATTATGCCAAGGAGATAAAGGAAGGTATCTGCTGAGTGGCATGCCTCAATCAATGATTTTGAGGTGAAATTATGTATGTGTTTATAATGTGCCTATTAGTGTAAATAGTTTAGTTGGGTTGGAGAAATCATTAAATGGACGGTGAATTTATAACTCTGCATGACCTGTAGGTATGGAAATGCACACTAAGAGCCACATACAAATACTTTTGCTAATGAAGGATACAAAAACAGTGAGAAGTATTAAACAGTGATAGAAACAAGCAGTAAAAGCCTTAAAAAAGAAAAAAAAAAGTGGGGGGGTATTCACCAAAGAAAGATTTAAAAATAGCATTGAGTGTGCTGACTGAAAGCATAATTTCAACTTAAGACTTACTGTGGGTGAATCTGAGAAAGTAAGCTCATTATGCTTAAGAAATCTATAGAGGAATGGGACTTTACATTTAAAGAGATAAAGGATTGTTAATAGAAAATTATGGTCTGTTGGAGGGGATCATTTATTCCTCACTCATGTTCCCATAGAGAGGGACATTGTTTAAAATGATAGTTCTTGTCTTTCTCTCCATCTTATTTAATCTAGTAGGTTGACCTCAGTGAGTAGTGAACTTAGGAAAATGAGCTAGATGTGTGTGTTGAGCATCCCTCTGACCTCTTGTTTTGGGGACTGCCCTGGGCACAGACTGTGTATCATGACCACCTTTATTCTTCTGTACAGTAAATTTCATAAGGTAGGTCCTTGGAGAGAAGCGTACAGTTTTTCAGTTCAGTGTATAACTAGAGTGCATAAAGCTAATTCTGGGTTAATATATTAGCAAACTCACTTGCCTGATGGTCTTAGCACCATATTTTCCAAACTTGCTCTAATGTTTGGATCTCTGGCTATGATACTCATATGTTTATCTCACAATATTTTACAAATTTGAATATGAGGAAAGGGTTATTATTACTGTTCTCAAATTTCAAGAAAGACAAGGACTAAGGAGAAATAACTGGGGACAAATCAATCAATAAGCATCTTATGAAAATGAGGAGAAGAGTGAGTTTTGGGTTCTGAAAAATGTTGGAAGCATTTTGTCAGTGTGAGCTTATGGAAGATAAAAGGAGACTGGAGGAGAGAATATTTCATATTCTAGAAAATAATGGCCTCTTGGGCCTCAACAGAATTCAGCAGAGACTTGGGAAAAGTTGTCAACAATTTGGTTGGGTCATGTCTGCCGTTTTTCTCTTTCTACAGTGGTGATGGCAATTGCCTTTGAACCTTGTCAGTGGGCATTTGTAGATTAGAAGTAAGAGTGGGCAGGAACAATTAAGCATGAATCTCGTGGTTCTCTTCAAGACAGGGAACCAGGTGAAAATGAGCCCCAACTTCTGAAGGTTTGGTCTCTGTTAATACTCCTTATCCAGTCAGTATTCTGAGTTAAGTCAGTATTCCTTAGAGACCAGGATGGCATCTTTAGAATAAAGTCCAAACTCTTTAATACATGAAAACCTATGAAACTCTATGCACTTTGACCTCTATTTTTCTTCTTCCTTTCTGCTACCTATCCCTAAACCTAACTGAACCAGTTGTGTTATTCTTTTTCAAAACTCACATGGAAGGTAGTTTATACTTGCCTGAAACTTCTCCATTCATTACTGCAGAGACAGAATATCTTCAGGTTAGTTCATTCATTTTAAGTATGTTACTTCTCTGGCACTGCATTTTTACAGTCTTGCATTTTGGGGGTGAGGGGATGATAAATCTTTTTTTAAAGATTGAAATTCTGCACATTCATTTCTTGTTTTACTAGTACCTCTACCTAAAAAGGTGGCTCAGTGGTAAGATATCTGCCTGCCAATGTGGGAGATGCAGGTTTGATCCCTGGGTCAGGAAGATTCCCTGGAGGAGAAAATGGCAATCCAGTCCAGTATTCTTGCCTGGGAAACCTCATGGACAGATGAGCCTTGTGGACCGTAGTCCATGGGGTCACAAAGAGTTGGACATGACTTGGTGACCAAACAACAGTGTTGAGTTAACCCTCTTGAAAAGAAATGGAAGATGTAATAGTCATCTATTCCAGTAAAAACACCTACATAAGAATTATTCAGGTGCTTTGAAAATGCACATTCCTGAGCTCTATCCTAGACCCATAAAACCAAAATATCTTGTGATACAGCTGAAAAAAAGAAAAAAAATTCCTGCACTTAAGTAAGCTTCCTAGGTGATTTCTCTTATGCCAAAGTGAAATAATCTCTGAGTCAATGTGAAAGACAAACTGACAACTAAAATTCAGTGGCATGGGTCAAAATAAGGATGCATTTTCTAATGCTAAAGTGGTCTGTCTCATTCAGTGAGATGAAATGAGATCTAAAATGTTGTATCAAGGACGGTTCAACCAAATGAAGAGGCTGGGAGGAAGTAGAAAATGTCCTAAGCAAAATTAAATGGGTATGCAAAGACTTGGTGATGAGAAAAAAGCATGGGCATCTATTGGAGGATCTGAAAATAGTTCAGCTTGGACAAGGTACATGTTTGTGGGGATGTAGAGGAAGGCCAGGGCAGGAATGTGTGTGTGTGTGGCTGTGGATAGGGGGAAAGACCAGGGCAGGAATAGCAAGAGATACAATTGGAGAAATAAGCAGTGAGTAGCTAGGTTATAAATGGGCCTTGTAAAGCATCTTAAGGGCTTTGTATGTCACCTTAAGGGGGAAAAAGAAGGCAGAGAAGAGGATATGAACATGCTTACATTTTAGAAAGCTCATTGTTTGAGGGGGATTTGACCCAAAGCTATTTAACCTGGCAATAGGCAGGTGACTGTCATAAAACTGAAGGCTAGTTGTTCCCCAAGTGTGGCACGTGCTTCCTAGGAGATCAGATCCATGCCACCCATGCAGAAAAGAGTATTTGAGCTATTTATTTTTCAACTTATCTTTGTGTACTTTCTGTTTTATGCTCTCTAATATTTAAAGATTGAATAATGTAAGCTTACCTGCATGATTTATAAAAAAAATAAATGTATACATTTTAGAAGTACTTGCTTAAGGTTTCCACTGATATAGAATCATGGTAAAGACTTGATAAACACTGCTCTAGACAAGAGGTCGGAGAAGGACATGGAAACCCACTCCAGTATTCTTGCCTAGAGAATCCCATGGACAGAGGAGCCTGATGGGCTGCTGTCCATGGGGTCACACAGAGTCGGACATGACTGAAGTGACTTAGTGGCAGCAGCAGCAGACAAGAGGTGATATCAACCAAAAATAGAATACAAGCACAAGGAGAGATACATAGATGAATTCAAGAGGTGTTTACAAAGTGCAATTGGAAAGATACAGTAATTTATTGCAAGTTCAAATTAAGAAAGAAGGAGGAATAAATGATAAATCTAGGTATTCGGCTTATACAGATGAGTGAGTAGTGTGTGGTGGTCTTTTTGGATATGGGAAAACTACAAACCAAAAGTAAAAAATATGTTCTAGAAATATGTGTCTACAGGAAAATATGAGAAAATTAAATTGTGAGAGTTAACTGGAATAAAATGGTGACTCTCACTGAGTTTTGTTTTGTGATATTTTGATGTACTCAGCATTAAAATCTTCAGATGCCTTTAAAAGAAAGTCAGTTTGGAGATTTGTTCCAATATAATTACTAAGAAGCCCTGTTATACTTTGAATGATGATTAATTGAAGTCTTATTGGAATAGAATAACAATGAATCACCACCCCCACCAACTCAGCATTTTCCTTTCCTGTAATGAAACTAGGCTTTCATATAAAATGACAGATGTCAATTACTTGTAAATGTGTATGTGAAAACTGGGAGCAAAAGTGTTATACTTAGTTACTTTTAAAAATGTATAGCAAACAATAAAATTACAGTAAGGGCATGTGAATATATTTGTATGATATGCATATATTGAGTACATATTAAAATAACTTCTTAACCTGCCTGTTTTCCTTTAACTTCAATTAATAGAGATTATGCATCTCATATATGAGAAAATTATTTACTCCAGACCAACACATTGTAGAGTTGTGGATCATCTTTCCAATTTTCTTTACCTGCCCACAGCATGATTTCTTTTAGGCTCTGAGCTGTGCTAATTTGCATGCTGAATTAAACCACTTTGTCACTTTGACTTCTTGTCTATAGGAGCATAGCTGGAGAGGAATGAAAAAAAAGTGGACAGTGCAGCTAGGAGCTGGAGGCATGTCCTACTGCTCGCATTGAGTTATGATAGTCTCTAGTGAATCGTGAAATTATAGAATGTTAAAGTTAGGAACAACCTCAGAGATCACGAAGGCCAACTTTTTCCTTTACAGGAAAATAACCTGCATTCAGTAGGGATAGGCAACTTGTTCAGGCTCATATAATCTCCAATAGCTAACCTTTTTTCTCTTCTTTTTTGAAATAGATCTATTTCACAGATCTTTTGTTTTCTGTTATGATCTATGTTTCAAGCAACTCAATAAATGTATTTTGTAGTAATTATTTATTTGATAAACACATTGATATGATATAAAGTACAATATATTTGGTGGGTAACTGTAATATACTGTAATGTCATTTGCATAGCTTGCTTTTCAGTAGGAGAGGCAAGATGCAAACAAATAACAACTATTCAAAAGTGTGTGTAAAATGTGCTGTAAGAAAATTCAAGGTGCTGAAGGGTTTTGGAGAATATTAGGATTGCACTGGAATTGAAAAATCATAGAAGGCCTCCTTGAAATGGTGACATTTGGGTGAGTCTCTGTAATTTGGTAATATAATAAGAGCTCTCTATTTGGTCTTCATCCCTGGTTTCTGGACTAAAGCTTCTAAAACTCTTGGACATTTTTGAGTCATAGGGATGATAGGAAAACATTTTTTGTTACAATATTTTGTCCCTGGTTCCTGACAAAAGAGATTCTGAGAACTTTGAAATTTCCGGCACAATATGAGTGTCCTTTTGTGGGTTAATGAGGTGACCAGAGGCCTGAGGTAGCTTCAGCATGGGGGCTGATCACCAGAAAGACCCAGGTATCCACAGAGGGTTGAAACTTTAAGTCCTACCCACTGACCTCTAAGGAGTGGAGAAGGGCTGGAGATTAAATTAATCAGCAGTGGTCAGTGATTTAATCAATCATGCCTACATAGTGAAAGTGTTAGTCACTCAGTCATGTCCAACTCTTTGTGACCCCATGGACTATAGCCTGCTAGGCTCCTTTGCCCGTGGAATTTCCCAGGCAAGAACACTGGGGTTCGGTTAGCCATTCCTTTCTCCAGAGGATCTTCCCAATCCAGGGATCAAACCCGGGTCTCTTGCATTGCAGGCAGATTTTTTATCATCTGAGCCACCAAGGAAGCCCCCCAAAAATCCCTTTAACTACTGGGTTCAGAAAACTTTTGAGTCGGAGAATTTTTTACAAGTCCTGGGAGAGTGGTGCATCTCAACTCCGTGGAGACAGAAACTCCTGATCTAGTGATCCTTCTGGACCTCGCCCTCTTCATCTTGCTTGTACCTCTTCATCCGGCTGTCCATTTGCATCCTTTGTACTGTCATCTGTAATAAACTGAGAAGTGTAAGTACAGCAATTCCATGAGTTCTGTGAGCTATTATAGCAAATTATTAAAAGTGAAAAGAGGATTGTGGGAAACCCTAGTTAAAAGCTGATTGGTCTCAGAAGTACAAGTGACACCCTGGTACTTGAGACTGGCATCTGAAGTATGAGCAGCCTTGTGGGACTAATCCCTTAACCTGCTGGGCTAACTCTGAATGAATAATGTCAGAATTCAATTTAATTGTAGGACACCCTGATGTCCGACAGAAAATTAGAGAATTGCTTGTTGCTTGGTGTGGAAAACTCACACATCTGGTGTCAGAAATGTTGATAGTGAAAACTAATCATAGTCTCAGAGAATGGGTAGGCTATCAGTTGGCCTGCCAAGAAAAAAATGTGGTGTTATGAATAAAGATGAGGTGATGGGGAAGGAAATAGACATGTTTGAGAAATATAGTTGAAACAGTTTTTGGATCATTTGGGACAAATGGAGTAAGCCTGGAAAGAATAGATTAGGGCAGATTTGAAGAAAGCTTGACTACATCAGGTTGAGAGAGGAATGGTATGAGAATGGTATTATCTGTGAAAGTGAGACTGAGCTTTTAATTTCAGTGAACTTTTAATGTCAAAAGTAGTGAGGTATGGAACAGAGATGGCAGTAGGCACTATAGAAAGGGCAGAATTTGAGAAAAATGGCTCCTGATTCAGAATGGTGATAAGAGAGTCCAAATAAGACAGAAAAGAAGAACATGATAGATGTTGAGTTGACAAGAATTGAGGCTTTATTCTATGTAAGGAGTGGGGTGGAAAGAACACCCCATATTACACCAAGAGGGGAAGAAGAAGGGAAGTGTTTAAAGATGGAGATGACTGAATTAAGATCTAGACAGGTTGAGTTTAAGAAGTAAATGAAAAATTAATGTGTTGTGTCCATTAGGCAGATGAAAATGCGAGTCTTGTTCTTGAGAAAGTTTGGAATTACAGATGCAGTTTGAAGTCCTTTGCAGAGAGGTATTGCCTAAAGTTATGATAAGAGTGGAAGAAGAAGACAGTGTACATAATCAACAGATGCATTCAAACTTGGTGGGTAGAAGACAGGAGAGAGAACAAGGGAGATCAAGATAGAAAACACTCTGAAGAAGAGTTGGCTTAACAGCTGCAAATGAAAATATGGATAATTACACAGGATGTTGGGCTTTCCTGGTGGCTCAGATGGTAAAGCATCTACCTGCAGTGTGGGAGACCTGGGTTTCATCCCTGGGTCAGGAAGATCCCCTGGGGAAGGAAATGGCAATTCACTCCAGCACTCTTGCCTGGAAAATTCCATGGACGGAGAGCCTGGTAGGCTACAGTCCATGGGGTTGCAAAGAGTCTGACACAACTGAGCGACTTCACTTTCACATTCACTTTTCACAAAGGGTGTTGATGAGTTGAAAGCCATTTTTAACCTCCAAATGAGGTTATTTGATTAAGGCAGAACACGTATTTATATCCAATGTGCTGTGTTGTTGTTCAGTGGCTAAGTCGTATCTGACTCTTTCCAACCCCATTGGCTGCAGCACTCCAGGCCTCCCTGTCCCTTACCATCTTCCAGAGTTTGCCCAAGTTCATGTCCAATGCCTTTATTATCACATTTACCAGCCAAGGATCAGGGAAAAGGTTTAGTAACCTTATACTGCTAAAACTTACTTCAAACTGTGACTTTAAAGTGTATCCCTCTCTAGTAAGCATTTATCCAATGTAAAATATATATTGGATACATACTGTGCGTCAGATAGTGTTCTAAGAAGCAGTAGGTATGCAGCAGTGTACAAGACAATCAATTTCTACACTTTTCTTTGTTTAGGTGATGGAAAAAATAATTTAAAAAAACACATTATTTCCTGTGAACTGGTAAGAGGTGTTAGGGGAGGGAAGGTATTTGAATATTCACTCTGTGTATATTCATTTTGTATTTGAATATACACATATGAATATTTAGGTAGATCTTTGCCAACAAAGGTTCGTCTAGTCAAGGCTATGGTTTTTCCTGTGGTCATGTATGGATGTGAGAGTTGGACTGTGAAGAAGGCTGAGTGCCAAAAAATTGATGCTTTTGAACTGTGGTATTGGAGAAGACTCTTGAGAGTCCCTTGGACTGCAAGGAGATCCAACCGGTCCATTCTGAAGGAGATCAGCCCTGGGATTTCTTTGGAAGGAATGATGCTAAAGCTGAAACTCCAGTACTTTGGCCACCTGATGCGAAGAGTTGACTCATTGGAAAAGTCTCTGATGCTGGGAGGGATTGGGGGCAGGAGGAGAAGGGGACGACAGAGGATGAGATGGCTGGATGGCATCACTGACTCTATGGACGTGAGTCTGAGTGAACTCCAGGAGTTGGTGATGGACAGGGAGGCCTGGCGTGCTGCGATTCATGGGGTCACAAATAGTCGGACACGACTGAGCGACTGAACTGAACTGAACTGAGATGACCTAAAATTCTTCAAAAAGCAACAAATCAACAACAGAGAGTCAGATAATTTTATCTAACTGAGAAACAATGGAAGGTCAGCACCTTTCTTGCATTCCTCTAATCAAACTGTGGAGATAGCATTGCTTTTATTCTTCAGTTGCAAATTTCATCACAGTTTGCACAACTGAGTATTATAAATTTAAGTGTTTTGAAACCACACTGAAACATACATCGTAAATGCTTTTGTGAATTTTCTCTATAAGCAATGCAGTCAAGAATTTCCAGGAAGTGATTTATTTTGATAACACCATCAGTGCTGTATATAATGCCTTCAATGTATAATTTTTGTAACTTTTTTTTGCTAATTACTCAATGAAGTTTTTATTTAAAAAGCAGTGATTTTCCTTTCTAAATATATGTACAAATATAGATAGCATAATATATACCAAATTTGATCTAGGAAATAAATTATTTAATGAGTATTTGTCACTTGTAATGAACAGTTTATTATTTCCTGTAGGTAATATACAATTTAATGAAAATTGTTATTATTGATGATACAATGGCAGTGCTATCACTTTTATTATGAAAACATTCTTTATGCACACTATCATTCTTATATACCCGCTGTGCTAATGTCTTTTCATTGAGAGCTGTGAGGCCTGTAATCTAGTTGCCTGGGAAATATAGGCATTTGACTGAAAAACAAGTTATTTATAATGTAGGGGATTTGCTCCTGGTTATTATTTCCATCTGTATGAAGCATGTCTATATAAGGATTGAATCTAATATTTTGGTTTCTCATTAGCAATACAGTCTAATGACCCTAAGTGATTTATTTAGAAAAGGCTGCTTAACACCATGTTGTGGTCTATCCTAATTGCTACTCAAGATACCTATTGGTTATTTCACAATATTTTATATTAGAATCATGAGGGCTTTCCACTACTGATCTGTTGGTTATTGTGAGATGTGTGTGTGTGTGTGTGTGTGTGTGTGTGTGTGTATAATTTTCTTGGGGAATAATCTTTCAATGGCTGCATAAAATAATTTGCAAAGTTTATTAATGTGTTATTGAAATTTGTGTCATAGATAGGAAATACTATACTGAAGAATAGTATAAGATATAAGAGTTTCATAAATTAATAATGCTAGTATTAATTTTGATACAAACCATTATTATATGATCTTCCATTTCAACATAGGTATATTTGGAAAGTCATTTTTCACATACATTTTTTTAAATTAAAATTCATAAGAAAAAATATCTTGGGTCTTATGACTGGTAAAATAGTGCACCTCCTGTGCAACTAATTTTTTTTTTTATTTTACAGACACTTTTACCGTGTATTGTTTTTACCAAAGTAGAGTATGTTACATAATGTAACAAGAGACAAGCAAAATCACAGATAATGTGATGGAAATTTTAGTTTGCTTTTCCCATGGGTAATAATTTCAAACAAGTAAAATGTTTAATCTGTATGTATTATGAAGGAGAAAACAAAATTTCTAGGACTGTTTAAGATAAACATGAGACTTGAGATAATTTTTTCTTGCTCCTGCCTCATAGCATCTCTGAAGCTATGTAAACACTCTTCAGTGGAGAATTTTTTTATAAAAAGAGATAAAATTATCCTGTTTTCTTCTTTTATTTGACTTAAAAAATACATGGCATGAATTTTCGGTGACAAATTCCTAACCTTAGCTTCATCTCGCATGTGTGCTCAGTGGCTCTCATGTCCAACTCTGTAACACTGTGGACTGTAGCATGCCAGCCTTCTCTGTCCATGCGATTTTCCAGGCAAGAATATTGGAGTGGGCTGCCATGTCCTTCTCAGAACTTCCTGATCCAGAGATTGAACCTGCATATCCAACATTGGCAGGCAGATTCTTTACCACTGAGTCACCTAGGAAGCCTGTTAGTTTCATCTTATATCTTGCTTTTCTTCAAATTCTCACTTCCATTTTATCTTGTAATAATATACGTCTTAAAAACCACTTGAAATACACATTTTAAGATAAAATGTAAAGAAGAAGATCATATTTAGTTCATTGAGGGTATACAGGCAAATAATAATTGTACTAACACACAAAGTCAGAAAGAGTTAAAGGATTGGTGCCTAAACATTTTAGCTAATGTTCAGTGTGGAAGAAAGATGATAATGGTCTGTCTGGGAAATACACTTTCATTACTAATACAATTAGTGTAGTTCTTAAATGTAGTGCCATGCTCTGGGGACTGCAACTACAAGGGTGTTGGTGAAGGGAATGCAGTTACCCTTTCACCCTGTTTGTTAAACTCAATTAAACAAAATAAAAGTTGAGGGAGGATAATAGGATTATTGTAACATCATAATTTCTTATAGCCCATCTTTTACAAATTCTGTCTTTGCTACACTTTATTATTCCAAAATTAATAAATCCTGTTCACAGATAAAAGTGATTTTGTATATCTCAGGGCTATACTGTTGCTTAAACAAGCAATTTCATATATTCATTTTATAAAGATGTTCTTCCTTTCCTGCCAGAATCTTATGAAATTTTGTCCTTGGTATTAATTTCTACTCTGCTGCACTTGGAAAATCTTTTAGAATAGATTTAAGTAAATAAATTCTAGGCTTCTAACCTACTTATATAGGAATTTACAGTGGGATTTTAGAATCACATTGGAATAAAATCCCAAGAATTGTAATAGTGGGAGTGATTGATGTCAGTTCAGTCAGTCAGTTCAGTCGCTCAGTCATGTCCGACTCTTTGCGACCCCATGAATCACAGCACGCCAGGCCTCCCTGTCTATTACCAACTCCCAGAATTCACTCAAACTCACGTCCATTGAGTCGGTGATGCCATCTAGCCATCTCATCCTCTGTCGTCCCCTTCTCCTCCTGCCCCCAATCCCTCCCAGCATCAGGGTCTTTTCCAATGAGTCAGCTCTTTGCATGAGGTGGCCAAAGTATTGGAGTTTCAGCTTCAGCATCAGTCCGTCCAATGAACACCCAGGACTGATCTCCTTTAGGATGGACTGGCTGGATCTCCTTGCAGTCCAAGGGACTCTCTAGAGTCTTCTCCAGCACCACAGTTCAAAAACATCAATTCTTCGGTGCTCAGCCTTCTTCACAGTCCAACTCTCACATCCATACATGACCACTGGAAAAACCATAGCCTTGACTAGACGGACCTTTGTTGGTAAAGTAATGTCTCTGCTTTTGAATATGCTATCTAGGTTGGTCATAACTTTCCTTCCAAAGAGTAAGCATTTTTAATTTCATGGCTGCAATCAACATCTGCAGTGATTTTGGGGCCCCCAAAATAAAGTCTGACACTATTTCCACTGTTTCCCCATCTATCCTCCATGAAGTGATGGGACCAGATGCCATGGTCTTAGTTTTCTGAATGTTGAGCTTTAAGCCCACTTTTTCACTCTCCTCTTTCACTTTCATCAAGAGGCTTTTTAGTTCTTCTTCACTTTCTGCCGTAAGAGTTGTGTCATCTGCGTGTCTGAGGTTATTGATATTTCTCCCGGCAATCTTGACTCCAACTTGTGCTTCCTCCAGCCCAGTGTTTCTGGGCTGATGTACTCTGCATATAAGTTAATAAGCAGGGTGCCAACATACAGCCTTGACACACTCCTTTTCCTATTTGGAACCAGTCTGTTGTTCCATGTGCAGTTCTAAGTGTTGCTTCCTGACCTGCATATAGGTTTCTCAAGAGGCAGATCAGGTGGCCTGGTATTCCCATCTCTTTCAGATTGATGTACCTCATTCTAAATAGGTCAATTAAAACAACACCACACCCCAAGCATGTAAATTTATATTTTTCCTTTCTTATTTCTTAAGTTCTGTTAAAAAAATCCTTTATATGGTAACATTTTTCATACATTTTATAAAAGCTTTACCTATTCATTATTCAGAAAAATAATTATTCATATGTTCAAACAAATTTGGATTTTATTTTTCATTTTGTGGGTATACTATAAATATACCCTTTCTTGAGTCCTCTGAATCATTCTCCTCCCTTTTTGATGAGTTATGTCCACATCCTCACGATATTCTCATAAGTCTACACCTTAATTGCCGGCTCCTAAACTTGATGTGCTTCATTTGGCCACTTTCAGCCCTGGCAAACTCTCCATGACTTTCTAGTATTTGGCAGACTTGAAATGAGCTTGACGTCGCTCATGTTTGCTTTTAGCATTTGTCAACAGCTCAGTTTAATTCTGTACTCCTCTTGAGGTTTATTTTTGGTTAGCTTAATCCCGATTTCTTCTCTCTGGCACTAACTCCTGACCCCTATCCCAGCTACAAAACTTTGGGTAGAGGAGAGTATACTGATAGGCAGAACCTCACTCCCAGATTGAAGTTTAAAGCAAAAGTAAACAGAGCACCAACCTCCAAAGTGTCGCATGTAATCTAAAAGTGTTGTCACTTTTAGGAGGAATAATATTTTCCAGTAATGTACCTTTTCATTTAGCTCCAAATATGCCCCAGTTCTGTAATCTAGGGATGAAAAGTGGATATTTTCCAACTGATGATTGTTCCATGCCTGTGTCACAGAGATGAAATGCCTTACTTTGAATAAATACTCTGTTTTTCTTCTTAAACCATACCCTCATACCGCATCAAACAGTTGCATTAAAAATAAACAACAACAGTAAAACCAAAACAAGTCTATAAATAAGTATCCTTACAACTCAGACTCAAAAGATTCTACTAATAAAAATTCAGGAGGCAACCTGAATTGATAAATTCTTACAGAACTCAGTTTCAGTACAACATGAATCAAAGACGTATGAGAAATTGTTGTTGTTCAGTCGCTAAGTCATGTCTGACTCTTTGTGACCCGATGGACTGCAGCATGCTAGGCTTCCCAGTCCTTCACTATCTCTTAATATCTGGGAAATTAGGGTAAGTCAGCACAGCTCTTTTAAAGAGAAGCAAACGGGGGGGGAAAAAAAATCATGAAATCTTAAAAAATATCCTGGGGTTTAAAAAGAAGAGAACCACTCTAGGAAATTGAATGAGTATCTGAACGAATTTCTCTTTAGAAAAAAGAATGTATTAGACTTGTGTTCTCAACAAATTTCAAGAAAATGTTGCATGAATTAGTCTAAAATATACATCATGATGATGAACATGAGTTTGAGCAAATTTCAGGAGTTGGTGATGGACAGGAAAGCCTAGCATGCTGCAGTCCATGGAGTCACAAAGAGTCAGACACGAATGAGTGACTGAACTGAAATGATGAAGTATTTTGAGATAAGTAGAGCAAAGCAATGATGTATGGATTAAAAATCACAATTACAGCATTAGGGGGGATAGAATTTGAATGCATAGAAAATCAAATTACTTTAGTAGGAGATATATTAGAAACATAGTCTAAGAACATAGATGAAAAGGATAAAGTAATGTTCAAACTGTGAGAAAAGATAAATGCCCTGGAGAACATATTAGGAAAAACAGAGAGGAAATGATACTTGCTGCTGCTGCTGCTAAGTCTCTTCAGTCGTGTCAACTCTGTGCGACCCCAGAGACGGCAACTCACCAGGCTCCCCCGTCCCTGGGATTCTCCAGGCAAGAACACTGGATTGGGTTGCCATTTCCTTCTCCAATGCATGAAAGTGAAAATTGAAAGTGAAGTCACTCAGTCGTGTCCGACTCTAGCAACCCCATGGACTGCAGCCTACCAGGCTCCTCCGTCCATGAGATTCTCCAGGCAAGAGTACTGAAGTGGGGTGCCATTGCCTTCTCCGGAAATGATACTTAAGAAATAACAGTTCGATGCACGATGCTGGATGCTTGGGGCTGGTGCACTGGGAAGGCCCAGAGGGATAGTATGGGGAGGGAGGAGGGAGGAGGGTTCGGGATGGGGAACACATGTATACCTGTGGCAGATTCATTTTGATATTTGGCAAAACTAATACAATTATGTAAAGTTTAAAAATAAAATAAAATTAGAAAAAAAAAAAAATAACAGAAAAAAGCAGAATTGATTTTTAAAGAAATGACTGTAGCAAAAAATATAGAACCTGAGTCAAGTTTCAGGAAACCATAGCTAAAAATAAATACATACTAAAGATATAAAAGCAAACAAAAATCTTGATGGGTTTACCAAATCTACAGGTAAGGAAAAAGACTCCACAGTAATCCAAGACTTTAGAAGTAATATTTAAAACGAGCAAAATTGGACTTACCTCTGACTTCTTGCATGCAGTCGTGAATGGTATAGTAATGATGAAATGATATTGCACGTGGTAGTGAAGGAAAAAATGTGACATAGAATTCTGTGCTGCATATTACTTGTCATTTGTATGTGAAAGCAACAGAACGGTATACACAGATTACAGAATAGAACACGCACAGAATGCTCTTCATGAAAAATCTACTTAAAATTTTAGGATAAAAATAATTTGCAAATCACAAGTAATATGAAACAAATTGGGAATTGTTGTCTAGAAATAAATAACATAGAAAATGAACTGCTAAATTTTAAAGGTGTACATTGTCAATGCTTCTAGAAATTGTTCTGATTCTGCAGTAATTTTTGTCATGCTCTGTTTCTCCCATCTTTTGAGAACTGGACACTGGGCAATTTATCAAGTGGCAATATATCCAGTACTTAAAACTGGATATAGCCCTTAAGCTATTTTTAGCTTATTTTTGTGTATGGTGTGTATGGTGTGATGGAATGGTCTAACTTCATTGATTTGTGTACTTGTCCAGCTTTCCCAACACAACTTGCTGAAGAGACTGTCTTTTTTCCATTCTATGTTCCTTCCTTCTTTGTCAAATAGGAGAGTTTATGGGTGTTGGGTTTATCTCTGGGCTGTCTGTTCTGTTACATTGATTCATATGTTTGTACCAATATCATTTTTTGATTACTGTATCTTTGTAGTATTATCTGACCTCTGGGGGGTTTATACCTCCAGCTTTGTTCTTTTTCCTCAGAATTGCTCTGGCAATTCTGGGTCTTTTGTGGTTCTATACAGGTTTTAGGATTATTTGTTTTAGTTCTCCAAAAAATGTCATGGGTAATTTGATAGGGACTGAATTAAATCTATAGATTGCTTTCGGTAGTATGGCCATTTTAACAACATTAATTCTTCAAATCCAAGACAGGATTTGGATCTGAAGACAAATCAAAAAATCATTGCATTTTTTGAATTGTCTTAAGTTTCCTTTATCAATGTTTTATAGTTCTTAGCATGTAAGTTAGAAGTACATATTAAAAACATTAATTCTTACCAAAAATTGATAGCCAAACCCCAAGCATTAATGTGAAACTACATGATGTTTTTAGACTAAATGCTGATTTCTAGAGAGTACAGAAGAGAAGAAATTACTTCTCCTCTTTGTTCTTTTCAGATTATGATTTGGTTTATATTCATTAAGTGTGATGTAATAAAGCATACTTGAACTTTAGGTGCAGGCAGTATAAATATTTCATTGCCATTTAATGGATTTGTATAAATCCTTCACCAACATTTAGTAGATTTCTCACTTGGGCAAGTCACCTTAATTTTCTCAGACGCAGTTTATTAGCTTGTAAAATTCAGGGTGATAGTATTTACTTTCCAGTTATTTAAGTAATATAATGAAAGGAAGGAAGAAAACAAAGATAGAAAAGGAAGAAGAAATGAAGGACAAGGGAAAGAAAAGGAGAAATGAAAGAAGGGAGGAAAGGGAAAACAAGAAAGAAGTGAGCACCTATTTTCAGTTGGCACCCATGTTCTTTCCTCACCCCTTTCACTGCTTTTCCTAAAAGCAAAAATAAATATTTGTTTAATAACTATTAATCATCCCCTGAGTATAGTTCTGGGCACTGTTAATATAAATGTGTGCTGTGTATCAGTCTAGTCAACAAGACAGAACCCACATTAGTTTCTTCAATAGAGAGAATGTAATTTACCTTAGGGAGCTGGGACTTGAGTTTCTGAAGGTTAAAAATGCAAAAATGGAAAATTTGAGGTTACAAAGAAGCAGCTAGATCTCCTGGGGCTGAATGAGTAAAAGAAAAGGTGAGGCCCTATGGAGCTGAACCTGAAACTTCTAAGGAGGGGATGTAACCCAGTTTCTCCTGGTACCATGAGGAAGTAGTGCCACAGATCCCTGACCAAGACTTCTGGGGAGAGGAGACTGCTTCACAGCTGCCAGTGCCTCTGAGGGCTGCAGTGAGGCTAGCTAGTTGTGGCAGTACCAAAATAGGCAGGTGGCTGACACAAGAGTGAGGAGTCATGCCTAGGGTGACTAGCCACCAGGACAGGAAGCAATCCCTCCTCCTCTCATTTTGCCTTTTGGTCTTCCTCTAGTGTTCCCTGTTGGCAGAACCTATCAGGAATGCACCTTGATAGTAGCTGAGAGAAACGTAATTTGAGAGAAGAGAAATGTAATTTGCAGGGTCATAGCCACAGAGTCACAAAAGTATAGAAAGGTAGATTTAGAGTTGAGAGATAATAGCCTAATAATTGACACAGATCTCACCTTCAAAATATTTATCATTTACAAAGACTATGTTATTACTATAGTTGAGTTGTTGTTCAGGATACTTACCTAAAAGTGTTAAGAGAAGGCAATTGGATATTTGACTTGATTAACTTACTCAAGGTGCCAAGTTTTGCTATTTCTAATAAGCAGTACATAGTAATTTAAAAAATTTCTTATGTAAACAAATACTGTATTTGGTTGCACAATTTCCCCACACTTCAAATAAAATTGGTTGTACTTGCCTATCTATCATGAGTACAACTTTCAAATTTAAAGTTTAAAAATGACTTAAGTTTGTATTAAATTTTGATTGCATATGAAATTCTGATAATATCTTTTAAAAATTAACTTCAAATCCTCTCTTAAATATTAATCAACCTAAAATCAGTCTCCTTACATTTTCCAAATCATTACTGCTTCATGTTTTTAAAAATAGTTTCAGAGAAACTATAAATCAGTTGTGGCTCTATTTTTGTTACACTAATAATAATATGTGATATCTGTCTAAAAATCTGACTTGCTTCTTGACTTTATATAAGTTGATTCAGCTTTCAAATTATAGTACTTTGACAGATATTGCTTTAATATTTAAAATACATTGAGTCTGTAGTGGAAATGTAAAAACAAGCCTCAATTTATCTGTGTTATTTATTAATATAAATAAGAAAAACATAAGGCTGACACATTCTTAAAAACAAGTTATACATTAATTTTAGTAGTACTGTCAGATTTAATTAGGTTATACATTACCATGTTACTAAATCTGATTATGCATTTTATGAGAAATAGGAATACAAAGAGTTTGTAGCATTTTTGGTGATCGATTTCTTGTAATATTTCACAGCTTATTCTTTTAGTCATGCATGCAAAATGTAAATGGGCCAGTGAATGTGTAAAAGAAATAATAATTAAGTTTGACAATAAACTATGTAACTAAATTTCTATTAACACCCACAATCCTTTCAGAAACCTTGTGGTTCATCTTCCTTCAAAGACTGAAGAGAACACTCTCTGCTTCTGTCACCTGCTGTCGTTACCAACATAGATTGCTGAGTGATTAGCACACGGGCAGCTCATATCCACAGAGAGAAAAATTATCTCTGAGGACAGTTGCAAAAGACTGTAATTAATGTTTCACTCTCTACTTTCCATATATCTTAATGACTTTACTTAAGTTTCTTTCCACATAAGGATAGAGACAGTTTTGCAAGCCCCAAGGAAAACACTTTAAAATCAATGAACTGCTTATTCTAAAAAGTTATTTTAAGACTTAATTTAAATTTAATTTAAAGAATTTCACCTTACCATGCTAACACAGAGTACCAAATCAACCTCAATGAAAAGCAGCTTAACTTTAAGGGACTGTCCAAAAGTTTAAACTAGAACAGTGAACAAATTTGCTGAGTGATCACTCTGATCTGGTTAAATGGCTGTTGACCATCTGATTGTTTTCGTTCCCTGAGAGAGTCTGTTGGCCAGAAAGGACATTTGTTTCTTTAATCAATAAATCACCCTTGAACCTGGAAAACTGTCAAGTCAGTTAAGTGCCAAGATACTGCTTTATGATGGCTTAGCTAACCAACTCCTATAGGTGGTACTAGTGTTAAAGAACTGCCTGCCAGTGCAGGAGACATAAAAGAGATGTGGATTCAATCCCTGCATTGGAAGATACACTGGTGGATGGCATGGCAACCCATTCCAGTATTCTTGCCTGGAGAGTCCCAGGGACTGATGAGCCTGGTGGGCAACAGTCTGTAGGATTGCAAAGAGTTGGATATGACTGAAGTGACTTAGCATGCAAGCATATTAGCAAACTGAAATTCTACCCAGACCAGATTAATTATAGAGTAGTCAGTCATGGCTCTCTGCTTTGAAAAGCACAAAAAAGTATATTAAATATGTCACAGGGAAAATATCTAATTGCTGTCATTGGTTCAATTATGACATTTATGTTGATATATGGAGTATTTTAATTTGATATGTGTGATTCTTTGGAAGTAGGTACAATTTTGCAAAAAAGTTAATTCATTAATTATAATTTTAGGTTACACAAATGTGTCCATTTTTAAGTTATTTGAAATACTGAAGCAAAGTATAAAGATTTGTTGGAATTACTTTTTTTACTTACTCTTTTTCTAGAGTCATCAAGCAAATTTCTCAATTTATAACTAATTTTTGCTTTTAATTTGGTGGTAGAAACATGATGCCTCTCTTAAACATTTGTAGAACTTCATAAAATGTTGATGTATTTTCACACACATATTTTCTTAGATGTAATGGTTTTGTCTGAAAATGCACTTACAAGATTTTATAAATGCAACTTGCAGGTTTATTTTCTTTCTGTGATTAAATCTAATATAGTTCCACAATTAAAAATTGCCTCCTAAATCTTAGCCTGCCAGGCTTCTCTGTCCATGGGGATTCTCCAGGCAAGAATACTGGAGTGGGTTGCCATGCCCTCCTCCTGGGGATCTTTCCAACCCAGGGATGGAACCCAGATCTCCCGCATTGCAGGCAGATTCTTTACTGCCTGAACCACCAGGGAAGCCCCTGCTAAATCTAGAGCTACTTAATTTCCATGTTTGCAGACAAAGACAGTGAGGCTCTGCTGTTAGAATGCTTGGGTCCAAGTTTCAGATCTGCCAGTTGCGGTTTATTTAATCTTAACTAGTTCTTTTTAACCCCTGTAAACCTCTTCTGCAATAAGGGAATCATAATGGAACAACCTCATGGGTTTGCTGCATGGATAAAGTGAGATGATAGCATGTGAAGTGCTCAGTGTAATGCTGTTAATAGGGCTCAATAAAGGATAAAAACTCTTATCTTAATAACTTACTAAAGGTAAAAAATTCTCAAATGTTTGATCTTTCTATAATATTTTACACATATTTTATTTCATTTGATTTTTTTCTTATGTATGAATATATACCCTATATATGAATTATACTTCATAAGATAAATTACCTGACCCTTTTACATTTGTGAGCTTATTTTAATCCTCAGAAAAATTTTATATAACACAGAATAGATATTGCTGGAACTGCTTCATAAATAAATTACAATCCTTAGAAATCAGAACTAGTCATGATTATAGTTAGGTTATGGTTACAAAAAAAGAAATCAGAAGCTAGTAAATTTTTCCCAAGGTCTTATAGAAAAGCAGATTTGAGAGAAACATTAATGTTTTATAAACAGTATAATATGTATTACTTATATTGTGTCTAATTTGGGTTTCACTTTTAAAGTGATTCCATCATCAGTTTTATTGTAATCCTCATCCTTTTCAAAGGACATAGGATTTTTGCCCAGCTCTATTTTCTTGAGAAATCACTTGATATTCTTCCCATTGTCAGTCACCATATCTGAATCCTGCTTTTGTTTTATCAATAAATAAATTAACATTTGCCACAGGTCTCAGGCATGAATTCCCCTGACTTTTAATAGATATCCCTGTAGGAGTGGGGTGTTAGTTATTCAGTCATGTCTGACTGTTTGTGATCCAATGGACTGTAGCTCACCAGGCTCCTCTGTCCATGGGATTCTTCAAGCAAGAATACTAGAATGGGTTGCCATTCCCTTCTCCAGGGGATCTTCCCAACACAGGGATAGAACCTGGGTCTTCCACATTGCAGGCAGATTTTTTGCCATCCACGCCACCAAGGAAGCTAGATACTCCTGTATTTGTCTACTAAGATTGGAAAAACAAAGACTCTTACCTTTCTCCAATTTTTAGTTCCTTTAGGACTTTTTTTTTATTTCATGGCTTACTAATGTGTTTATAAAAAAGTAATATTCATTGTCTAGTAGCTGCTGCTATAAGAGCATCATATTGCACATACTACTGCATTCTGCTCCAAAATGTATATCCAGTTATTTTTACTCATCAAATACTGTATTAAAATATACTACTTCCCCCCAAAGCAATTTAAACACCATCAGCCATTGGTGAAAGTGAGTGAGCAAATTAGATGGCATTGTCCTTGTAGAATTCCCATTCCTTCATTGTAGGGGCACTGAAAAAATGAACCTTGCACTTCCTCTGTATGAAAGCACAGTGTTTGTGGACTTGCTCATCATCCATCTACCTAGCTGAATATTAAAGATGGAGCTGCAAGGTATATAGCAGCTCATGAGGTCCCAGGGAGCATTCATTTTTTGGTACAGCCAGCGTGTCAGCATTTTCTATGGGTTAAGTCAACCATCTTTCCAGTAGCTACCCAGGAGTGCTGCCCATTTGTCAGGGGATACAGAAGCTAAGGTGACAGTTATAACCCAACCTAGTTAACTTTTGTTTTTTTCCCCCATTCTTCTTTCCTGTCTTAGATTTTTCATACTCTTATATTACTGTCAATTATATATTTTAATTTTGCAGTTATTTTTCTCTCATAATGATTCTTGATTTTTAATATATCAATTAGTATAATCATTTGTAGATATTTAGAATTGCACTGAAATAATGGTTTTAATGAGTACTCATGCATTTGAAGGGGACAAGCAAATTTCAGAATACCTAAGTTACCATGTTGTTGGAGGTAGAAGTATTATTAACTCTCTTTAGAAGAAACTCAGGTGTTTATTATCCAGCTTGTGGTCCCCAGCAATACACTCTACATGAAAATTCTGGAGAATTGGTAAAATGTCGAGACCAGCTCGACAAGCAGGGTTTCCTGCTTGATATGGGGTTTCCAAGCATGATACGTCGAGAGAATGAGAAACGAGACACAAGAATTCAGAGAAAAGTGAGGATCAGGGGACCAAGACGGCTCCAAGGGGAAGGTGCCGAAACTGAATCCAAGCCAGCTTTATTATACTTCCAGCTGTGAATGAAAGAATAAGTGGGGAGTTAAACTGTAACTTATGTGGCCTTCAGGGCCAAAGAACAAAATGATCATTAACCACTGAGTAATTAGGAAACAGTAATCAATAACAAATCAGTAACTAAGACTAATATTCTTATCTATAGATTTTCTACCAGATACGTAAAACATGTGACTCTGAGACACCAGTTGAGAAACAGTCTAGGGTCGGTTTTCTGACCCCAGGATCATATCTTGTTTTCAAGATTATGAACTGTTCCCTCTGGACTTGTTCCAAGAGTCTCATGCCTTATAGCATCCAATTTATCAATAATTATAAATTCTTTTGAAGCCCTTGCCAGGGCCTGCTTTTCTTTTATTCTTCTTGTCTCCTACAGTTAAAGTTGAACTTAATTGCCTATTACACTTGGAAATTGGGTTGTCTTCCAAGAGTTAAGTTACTCATTTCACTGGGGTATCTAAACTATAAGCTGAATGAATTCACCTCTTTATTTTAGGTTTGTACCAATGCAGTTAAATATTGTCCAAGAATGTTACAAACAAACAACAACAAAAAAAACCACCATTTGAATCTTTAAATAGGCACTTCCCATTATGGTATAATTTTATTTAGTATTCATGTATGTACTTATTTATGTAACTTGTTCTCTCACTTTCTGCATTGACTTCTTAACTATTCTTTTGCTTCCCCTTTGCACCCAAGATTTTTGGTTTCAAATGAGAAGGAATATGCAAAGCTCAATATTAGCACAAAGAAAGGGAAGGCAGATTTCTGGGAAGGGTATCTTCACCAGCCTAGAGATTCAGATTAGAAGTCAGTCTGGAACTGTGGTAGACAGAATAATATATCTCCAGAGGTGTCCTTATCATAATCCAAAAACATGTGAATATCTTACTTTAATGATAAAAGACACTTTGCAGATGTGTTAAGGATTTTTCAGTGGACAAATTGCCTTGGATTATGTGGGTCGGTCTAGTGTAACCACAAGGATTTTTACAGCAGGGAAGCAAGAACATCATAGTCACAGAAGGAAATGTGATAATGGATGCAGTGGAAGTGCTAGTCTCTCAGTTGTGTCTGACTCTCTGCCATCCCTTAGACTGTAGCCCACCAGGCTCCTCTGTCCATGAGATTTCCCAGGCAAGACTAATGGAGTGGGTAGCTATTCCCTTCTCCCGGATATCTTCCCAACCCAGGGATTGAACCCAGGTCTCCTGCATTGTAGGCAGATTCTTATCATCTGAGCCACCAGGGAAGCAGAGAGAAGAGCAAAAAGGGGAGAGGGTAAATAGAGTGAATAGAGAAGAGAGAGTTGATTGGAAGATGCTATGTTGATAGCTTTGAAGATGGAGGAAGGGGCTATACACCAAGGGAAGCAGCTGGCCTCTAGAATCTGGAAAAGGCTAGTAAACAAGATTCTTCCCTAACACAATCTTGTATACACCCTGAATTTAGATCTTATGACCTCCGGAATTATAAGAAAGTTGTAGTTGTTGTATTAAGCCATTGGACCTGTGATAATTTTTTACAGTAGCAATAGAGTGTTATAGACACCAAGAGGGGCATCATATAGCCATGCTCCAATCACAGAAATTATTTACTTAGGGTGCTAAAGCTTGCTCAGTAGCTGTTCCACACTTGTCTTAATAGCATTGTCAGAGCCCTATGAGTTATTCCCACCTGTTCTTTTAGTTACTTTCTTAGAACTGAAAGCTCACATGAAAATATCATTTTGGCTGAGTCTAGTTTAAATTCCCACTTCCTAGTTGCCAGGGCACTTGGAGAATGACTCTACCATGACCTTATATGGAAACCTTAGTGACAGCATGTCTTCCTTGATTATCAATATACTCCTTTCAGAAGAAGGCTGTTCTGACTCTAATCAGCCCAAAGAAATGAGCATCTCATTCAGCTTCTGAATACACATCCCTCCTGTTCCTTTAAAGACATTGGTGAGCTTCCTGGTGCAAAGTAAGTGCACAGTTTTCAGCATTCATCTTACTTCATTTTCCACTGCATTCCATAATGTGGATCATTCTATTCTTGAGCCAGACGTTCATACATGTTTCTGTGAGTTCATGCTCTGCTACTAAGTTAACCAGTGAGTAGGCCATTATTATTCTGCTGTTCCATCTCATATCCTTTGACTCTTTATCCTCTTCTAACCTGTCTCTAAATGTTGAAATTCCCAGAGTTTATCCTAACTGTCCAGATCTTTTTCAGTTGTCTCTTTTTAATGACTCAACGATTTCCATGGTTTTTAAATATCATATATATGGTAATGCTCCCTCAATTTTTGATGACATCTCTATTCTTAACCACTGAACACTCATTTCCAACTGCTTATCAACAATGGCACCCCACTCCAGTACTCTGGCCTGGAAAATCCCATGGACGGAGGAGCCTGATAGGCTGCAGTCCATGGGGTCGCGAAGAGTCGGACACGACTGAGCGACTTCACTTTCACTTTTCACTTTCATGCATTGGAGAAGGAAATGGCAACCCACTCCAGTGTTCTTGCCTGGAGAATCCCAGGGACAGGGGAGCCTGATGGGCTGCTGTCTATGGGGTCGCACAGAGTCGGACATGACTGAAGCGACTTAGCAGCAGTAGCAGCATCAATATCTCTTTACACATCCCACAGACACCTCAAACTAACATATCTAGAGCTTCATTCTTCACTTTCATTTACAAACCTCTCTCAGCCCCTAGCTTAGCAGCTGTTTCCTCAGATGTTTAAACCAAAACTGGGAAATTGTAGAGTTCTTTGTGTACAAACCACAGAATCAGACTCTGGCTAACACAAATGCCAAATTATTCCAAGTAAACTTAGACTTTCCAAATAAACCGAATAATTGATCCAGACAGGAAACAAGAACTGTAGCCGTGGTCTCATGGCAGGAGCTGCAAACCTAGGAGGATCTTCTAGTCAATGAACAACATCTGTTCCAACCTTTACCACTCCCTCATGATGGAACCATCTGGAAAACTGTGCCTTGTAGGTTATGCCTTTAGCTTTGCCTTTAGCCTTTGACTGTGTGGATCACCACAAACTGTGGAAAATTCTTCAAGAGATGGGGGTGAATACCAGACCACATTACCTGCCTCCTGAGATCTGTATGCTGGTTAAGAAGCAACAGTTAGAACTGGACATGGAACAATAGGCTGGTTCCAAATTGGGAAAGGAGTATGTCAAAGCTGTATATTGTCACCCTGCTTATTTAACTTATATATGCAAAGTACATCATGTGAAATGCTGGACTGGGCGAAGCACACGCTGGAATCAAGATTGCTGGGAGAAATATCAATAACTTCAATATGTAGATGACACCACCCTTATAGCATAGAAAGTGAAGAAGAACTAAGGAGCCTCTTGATGAAAGTGAAAGAGGAGAGTGAAAAAGTTGGCTTAAAACTCAGCATTCAGAAAACTAAGATCATGGCATCCGGTCCCATCACTTCATGGAAAATAGATGGGGAAACAATGAAAACAGTGAGAGACTTTATTTTCTTGGGCTTCAGAATCACTGCACATGGTGACTGCAGCCATAAAATTAAAAGACCCTTTCTCCTTGGAAGAAAAGCAATGACCAACCTAGACAGCATATTAAAAAGCAGAGATATTACTTTGCCAACAAAGGTCCATCTAGTCAAAGCTATGGTTTTTCCAGTAGTCATGTATGGATGTGATAGTTGGACCATAAAGAAAGCTGAACCTTGTAGAAATGATGTTTTTGTTTTGTTTTCTAATTAATTTATTTTTTATTGAAGGATAATTGCTCTATAGAATTTTGCTGTTTTCTGTCAAACCTCAACATGAATGAGCCATAGGTATACATATATCCCCTGCCTTTTGAAACTCCCTCCCATCTCCCTCCCCATCTCCACCCCTCTAGGTTTTTACAGAGCCCCTGTTTGAGTTTCCTGAGACATACAGCAAATTCCCATTGGCTACCTATTTTACATATGGAAATGTAAGTTTCCATGTTACTCTTTCCATACATCTCACCCTTTCCTCCCCTCTCCCCATGCCCATAAGTCTGTTCTCTACGTCTGTTTCTCCTTTGGAATTGGTGCTTTTGAACTGTGGTGTTGGAGAAGACTCTTGAGAGTCCCTTGGACTGCAAGGAGATCCAACCAGTCCATCCTAAAGGAGATCAGTCCTGGGTGTTCATTGGAAGGACGGATGCTGAAGCTGGAAGTCCAATGCTTTGGCCACCTGATGCGAAGAGTTGACTCACTTGAAAAGACCTTGATGCTGGAAGGGACTGGGGGCAGGAGGAGAAGGGGATGACAGAGGATGAGATCATTGGATGGCATCACCGGCTCAATGGACCTAGATGCCCATCAGCAGATGAATGGATAAGAAAGCTGTGGTACATATACACAATGGAGTATTACTCAGCCATTAAAAAGAATACATTTGAATCAGTTCTAATGAGATGGATGAAACTGAAACCTACTATACAGAGTGAAGTAAGCCAGAAAGAAAAACACCAATACAGTATACTAACGCATATATATGGAATTTAGAAAGATGATATCAATAACCCTGTGTATGAGACAGCAAAAGAGACACTGATGTATAGATCAGTCTTATGGACTCTGTGGGAGAGGGAGAGGGTGGGGAGATTTGGGAGAATAGCAGTGAAACATGTATAATATCATGTATGAAATGAGTCGCCAGTCCAGGTTCGATGCACGATACTGGATGCTTGGGGCTGGTGCACTGGGATGACCCAGAGGGAGGGTATGGGGAGGGAAGAGGGAGGAGGGTTCAGGATGGGGAACACAGGTATACCTGTGGTGGATTCATTTCGATATTTGGCAAAACTAATACAATATTGTAAAGTTTAAAAATAAAAAAAAATTAAAAAAAATGGACATGAGTTTTGGTGAACTCCGGGAGTTGGTGATGAATAGGGAGGCCTGGCTTGTTGCAGTTCATGGGGTTGCAAAGAGTCGGACACGACTGAATGACTGAACTGAAATGAACTATGGGTTATGCTTCATGTGTCTAATGTATCTAATCCCTGGCTAATAATTTAGGAAGAAAGGATCTGACAAAAGGAACCTACAGGAATATGCTCAATTTCCCAGTTATGATAGAATACATAGTTTTATTGTTCTGTAAATTCTATGCACTGTGGGAGTCTTATAATACAGTGAAAGGCAATTTGAATGCTGTTAGAAAACAGTGATGAATTCTGCACAATCACAAAAATATGGTACCTACTATAAAACTCCAGTACAACTCAGCATTGTATTATCTGACTCTTGTAACTCAAAACAACTCTTTTTTCTCTGTTCCCATTTCCAAGTCACCATCATTTTGGCACATTAATGGCAGTGGTCTACTAACTGATTCCTTTACTATTCCTCTTACTTATCTCTCATTTGACACTACCTTCAACAAGAAAGTGGCTGTGCAAAAATCTAAAATGTATTACGTCCCTTCCTAAACTCTTCCATGTTTTCAAATTGCACTTAAATAGAATCTGGATTTCTTAGTATCACTTATGAGGTGATAAGTGAAAGCAAACGTGAAGTCGCTCAGTCATGTCCAACTCATAGTGACCCCATGGATGGACTGCAGCCTACCAGGCTCCTCCGTCCATGGGATTTTCCAGGCAAGAGTACTGGAGTAGGTTGCCATTTCCTTCTCCAGGGGATCTTCCCGACCCAGTGATCGAAGCTGGGTCTCCCGCATTGTAGACAGACGCTTTACCATCTGAGCCATCAGGGAAGTCATGAGGCGATATGAACTTATAAACTCATCTCATTCTAGTCATTGCAGTGTTAAGATATTTTTATCATCTCTTAAATTTTCTGCAGTAAAATTTTATTCTTGTCTGTGGAGTTTGACTTCAGATTCTTCAGGCTGAGTTGATATTTCATGTGCTCTTCCAGCAGATAGCCTTTCTTAGCTTTCACTCTACGTTTTAGGAAGAAAATTTTGGATCACTCAACCAATATAAGGTTCACTCTATTCTCATCACTTTCTGTAATTTTTTAGAGTACTTATCACAATTTGTAATAATTTGTATTTAGCTTCTTTCCTTCTTTCTTTTAAACTACATAATAACAGGAACTATGTCTATTTTTGTTATTTCTGGCTTGTAGCTTCATATCTAGCAGGTAGATAGCACTAAACAAATAATTCACATGAACAAATATATTCATTTCTTAGGACGCCATTAGCAATGTAGCACAAACTGAGTGGCTTAAAATAACAGAAATCTATTGTCTCACAGTTCTAGCAGCTATATGTCTAAAATTAAGGCATAAGCCATGCCATGCTCCCCTTGAAATCTATAGAAAACAATCTTTCCTTGCCTCTGCAGAGCTTCAAATTGTTGCTGACAATTCTTGATATTCCCTGGTTTGTACATATACACTCCAGTCTCTGATGCTGTCCTCTCATGGCCATCTTCCTTGTGTCTTTACATCTGTTCTTATAAGGTCACTGGTCAGACTGAATTAAGGACATATGCTATTTCAGTATGACTTCATCTTAAAGTAACTCATTATATCTACTATGATTTTATTTCCAAATGAAACCACATTCTGATGTACTGGGGGTTAGGGCTTCAAATTAACATCTTTGGAGACACAATTCAGCCAATAAAAATGGATTATAGGAAATGTGTAAACTCACTTATATACTGATGATTTTTCCTAAAGCAGAGTGAGACATATACCTATACCAAGCCTTTAGAGTGAATTTATCAACCAGGAGTGATGATTAACAATTAAAAAAAAAAAAAAAGGAGAAAGAAGGCAAGATTTTACTATGTACATTTCTCTATCCAAAACAGGAAATTTTGATCCAGATATAGACGTTCCACTTTCCTAAGATTTTTAAACCTGGGTGCCATGTCCACAAGCCCACAAGTGTTGTATTATTTTCTATATTATTCTCTTTGATATGCTGCTATTGTTGTTGTTCAGTCACTAAGTCATGTCGACTCTTTGTGACCCCATGGACTATAGTCTGCCAGGCTTCCCTGTCTGTCACTGTCTCCCAGAGTTTGCTCAAATTCATGTCCATTGAGTCCGTGATGCTATCTAACCATATCATCCTCTGCCACCCTCTTCTCTTTTGCCTTTGATCTTTTCCAGTATCAGGATCTCTTCCAATGAGTTGGCTCTTCACATCAGGTGGCCAAAGTATTGAAGCTTCAGCTTTAGCATCAGTCCTTCCTATGAATATTCAGGGTTGATTTCCTTTAGGATTGACTGGTTTGATCTCCTTGCAGTCAAATGGAATCTTAAGAGTCTTCTCCATATCACAATTTGAAAGCATCAATTCTTTGGCACTTAGCCTTCTATATGGTCCAACTCATATCCATACATGACTACTGGAAAAACCATAATTTGACTATTTGGACCTTTGCCAGCAAAGTGATGTATCTGCTTTTTAATATGCTGTCTAGGTTTGTAATAGCTTTTCTTCCAAGGAGCAAGCATCTTTTAATTTCTCTTTGATACATTCAATGATAAAGCAAATATCTGGAGAAAATGATAGCTGTCCTAAATGCATAAAAGTGGATAGAAGCATAGAATATGGTGGGAGTAAGAAATCAGAAGAAGGTACTGAATCAAAACTGTGGGAGTATCAGAAAAATATGACAAATCTGTGACACTTCCTTGTCTATTATTAATTGACTTGTGCATGTGTAAATATATTCCAATCTGTTTAAGAGTTTGAATAGCAAGATTTAAATTGAAACGAAAGTCTATTTTCTAGTACAAAAAGGCTGATCAATCTATCAGCTAATATAGATTGTCCCAGTTTATGCAAACCTGTAGAGCCTTGGTGAGGATGAACTTTTTTTGGTAGCACCTTTAATCTATTATTTGTCCATAAATTTTAAAGACACACTTATTGAAAATCGATTATACACTCTTTAACTACTTCATTTCTCAATATTGCATGAAAACTGACTATACATTACTATACTAAAATTGTTTTTGTCAAAAACATCACCAATATTTCAATATTTATCCTAGTCCATAGGTGCTTAGTCACTCAGTTGCATCTGACTCTGTGGCTCTTTGGAGTCATAGCCTGCCAAGCTACTCTATCCATGGAATTTTTTAGGCAATAATAGTACAGTGGGTTGCCATTTTTTCCTCCACAGGATTTTCCCCACCCAGGGATTGAACTTGCATCTCTTGTGTTTTCTGCATTTCAGGCAGATTCTTTACCTGCTGAGACATTGGGGAAGTCAATAGAGATGATTCAATTTTTAACTGTATTTATCTTCTTTGATACACTACAGATTATCACTTACATGCTCTTTTTGAAATACTCCTCTCCTTAGGATTTTGTGATACTTACTACACTTTCTATTTTCTCTTTATTCTCTGACCAGTTCTCTTCACTGAATCTTTTACTCTGATTTTAAAATTTTAGTGTTTTATAATGTTTTATCCTTAGCTTTCTTCTCTTCATCTGTGTTATTGGTGAGGAAAAAAAAAAAAAAGCTTACTAATGGCTTCATGTCCTGCCTATAATCTGATGATTCCCTAATTTTTATTCCCAGTCCAGAAATGTGTCCTGAACTTCCCTCATAGAGCCAGAACTTTACTACACTTATTCTAATCCTTGGTGTAAGAAATTCCACATATCTAAGTTCTAATTCATCATTTCTCCTGTAAACTTTGTCATCCTATTATATATTTAACTGTAATGAAAGGTATAACCAACCGAGAAGACATGAAATCATTTTCTGCATCCTTTTCTCAGTTCAGTTATTCATCACATTTTGTTTTAAATCTTTTTTTTTTTTTTTTTAATTTTGGCTCCCCTGGGTCTTCACTGTGGAATGCACGCTCTTTGCCACAGTGCACTGGGACTTCTCTAGTTGCCGTGTGCAGGCTTCTGTTGTTGAAGAGCATGGGATACAGAGCATGCAGCTCAGCAGTTGCTGCATGTCAACTTAGTTGCTCTGTGACATGTGGGATCTAAGTTCCTTGACTAAAGATCAAACCTGCATCTCCTGATTTGGAAAGCAGATTCTTAACCATTGGACCACCAGGGAAGTCCCAGTTTTAAGTCTATTTTGAGTAACTTTCTTCCTTTGTTTCCTTTGCTTCTATCTTAGTTATGACTCCTATTATCTTGACTTATCTCAAAAGGGTTTTATTGCTTTTTATGCCTTAAGGATGGATAGCCTCCAACCATCCACCTGCTGGTGAGATGCTCTCAGAGTTAAAATATTTATAACACAAATATGAGCGTATCTCTCTTCAGCTGCATATCTTTCTATGTCTTCCATAATTTACTTGGAAAAAAAGGTCTAAATTTTTATTATGACGCAAAGCTCATTACTTGCTTTTGTTTGGGCATTATTTCTTGCTGCTTATGAAAATTTCTGTTTGGTTTTGCAATACAAACTATTTGGAGTTTATTGCAACATTGGCTTTCTGTCTTCCATAAATATATTCTTTGTCTTTACATGTTGTGTTTCTTTTTACTTAGACAACTAAACCTTCATTTCATCTTTATTCACCAATAAAACTTGTACTTATGGCTCAAGAATTTCCTGACACACCCCTTTCTCTTACTGCCTCAGAGTAGTCTGCATTGCCTCCATTTTCACTTCTAAGCAGCCTGACCCATCTTCATCACAGTGTTTAGCGTTCAGCATAATCTGTCTTCTGCATTAGATTGTGAGTTCATGAGTGGTAGTGTTTATCTCCTTATCCTAAACAAATTTCACTTCTGTTGCATTTTTCAGACAGTCAATATTTATTGAGTTAAAGATTAAAGTGTAGTTCTAACTTTTAAATATGATCCTCTTATTGTGAATCTAATCTATGGGAAAACATCGTAAATGATTCAATTATATTGGACACATAAGCCTATCGTTGGACAGGTTTTTATTGCAGTTAAAATGAAAAACAGCAAAGTCTCTTTCTATTACAAAAAAGTTAATAGTAACTTTTTTCCTGTTTTGTATGTCTGACAATTATGTCATATAAAAAATGTTTGAGCACAAGGGAATGTTATGCTTGACAAAAAGTAACTAAAGTGATTATTTGAAAGCAGTTTCATCTATTTGAAGAGCTGACATGGGAAAGAATGATTGAACTTGTTTAGTGAGTTGATTTTAATTTTCACCAGAAAAAAGAACTAACATTATTAGCTGAAAGTAAGCTTACCTTGTTTAAAGAGAGGATGTAATTTTCTGAGACCTGAGACTATGTAACAGTGGGATGAATAGCATGGTGAAGATGATGAAAGTATGAAAATAGAATTGTGAAAATTGTAGGCCAAAGATGCTATAAAGTAAGCTGTGACTAAGGCTTGTAATTTGTTTTAAATACTCCTTATGTCTCTCTTAGTTTATACCTTATAACTCAGAAAAGTTAAAACATAAGGTGATTTTAATTTTGGCTAATGTTTTCATAAACATAAACTGCAGAGCTGTTAATATTAGAATTCTTCTTAATTCTTTATATTATTCTCCAAAATATGAAATTGCATAATTTCCAGACACTAGAATTATGTATATTATGTGTGTGTATATTTTTACACACACACATATATATTATATAATGTGTATATTATGTATATATTATGTGTATATATATATATATAATGTGTGTATATATAACACACATAATATATACAGTATATAGTATATATTATGTGTATAATATGTATGTTATATATATTATGTGTATATTATGTATATTATGTGTATGTTATATATATATATATATATATATTATATGTATATTATGTATATTATATATATTATGTATATATATATTGTATATATTATGTGTATATATATTGTATATATTTATATATATGTATATATATGTATATGAATTATGTGTATATATATACACATACATAGTCAATATATATTTGGAATATATGTATAGAACATTTAAAGAAAGGTTCAGAAAAAAAGTAGATATAGTCCACACAAACTGCTCAACCAAGAGTTAAACTATCGAAGAACATTATACCAGTTAAAAAAGAATTATTCTTTAAGTGATAACTTCTCTGTTCCTGATCTTTGCATCATAGGAAAATATTAAATCCCCAGATGACCTGCTTTTGCTTAATGAAATTCTGATGGACTCTTTCCTGCTCTGCTATCTAAGAGAAGACTGTACTGGAAGTGGGCTATCACCTGAACCAGAGTGGTGCTGAAGCCCTGATTGCCAACTGCAAGCCTCCAGAACTATGAGAAATAAATTTCTGTTGTTTATAAGTCATCCAGTCTATGGTACTCTGTTAGAAAAGCCTGAACTAAAATAATATCTACTTGCATATCATATTGAATAATTCATAGTTTCTTAAGTATTTAGCATATGTTTATTAACAACACTTATGTTGTTAAAGTTCTTTTGACAGACATTGTTGAACAGATTATCTTCTTCACTTCTACCCTATAAAAGTGGTAGTAATTGTGGTATTGGTTTCAAATGTACTACAGTATATCTTTCTGCTTTATTCTCTGGTGTGCACAATGAGAATGAGACTAAGAAGTAAAAATATGAAGGAAAAGAAAAGCTTTAGTTAGAGTGAAATTTAAAAATCTAATTTAAAAACATATTTGCAATTATATTACACTATCAATTTATGAAACAAAAGAAAGTCAAAATGCAAAGAAAATAAGGTATTTAGAGTTATAAAAATAGAAAAGGGCTAGGCTGTAAAAAGAAGGTTTTGATTTCATTTTGGATATAACTTATAGAACAAAAGTGCATGCATGTGGTTAATATATCCCATTTTAGACAAAAGCAATTGCATTTTAATTATAGCATTTAGAATAAGATCACATTTTACTGACTCAGGTTCCCCAAGTAAAGGTTTTAACAAATGTCTTGGTTTAGAAATGAGTAAATGGAGGTTATTTCTAGGCAAAAGGAATATCCCAGATGGCCAGCTTTGAAACAAACACAAAATAATAAGGGACTAAATCTTTAAACATCTTTTGTGGCTCAACTTTTATGCAGTTATGAATTTGAGATCATCTTATAAATACATGAAACTATGTATGCAAGTCCAAAATATCTTCATGGTTATGGTACATTTTAGCTGTAAGTATTAAAATGGCACTCTGTAATGTTAGTGATTAAGTGTAACCATCTATGGAAAAGGCCTTGGGAAGTCCAGAACAAGTCTCCAGGTAATCTGAACCTCAGGAGATGGGAGAGAATGAAGGAAAACTGATAGAAAATTATTGTGGAGAAAGAAAATACCCACTAAGAAGAGGATGTTTGGACCCTGATAACCTGAGGGATCCACACACAAGTTCTGTTACACATTTGCTTGGGCAGGCTCCAGAAGGACATTTTGGATGAAGCAAACTTTGAGTCATCATACATTGAGTTCAATTCTAGCTACCTTGCAAGTAAGGAGTTGCACCCTTCTGAATAGTAATATGTGGTGGTTTAGTCATTAAGTTGTGTCTGACTCTTTTGCAGCCCCATGGACTGTAGCCCACCAGGTTCCTCTGTCCATGGGATTTCCCAAGCAAGAGTACTGAAGTGGGTTGCCATTTCCTTTTCCAGGGATCTTCCCAACCCAGGGATTGAACATGGGTCTCCTGTATTGAAGACAGATTCTATACCATCTGAGCCATCAGAGAAGCCCTGAATAGTAATGTAAATAGTAGTAGTAATAACAGTAATACTACTACTACTAATAATAATAATAAAGTAATAACTTCTACAGATGTGCCACATTGTATTCTAAGTGATTTATGGTTAATCTTCACAATAATCTTAGGAGGTGAAATTACTGTTCCAATTTTATATATGAGAAAAATAAAGTATGAAAGTTAATTTGCCCTCAGACATATAGCTAATGCATATTAGGGGACAGAATATGAACTCAGGCAGCCTGAATCCCAAAATTATAATCACAATGACTATGTTTTACAGCCCTCTCAGAGGACCAATTTTAAAGAACCAATTGGAATTGCATTGGAAGAGGGTGCATCTGAACTTAGCAAAAAATAGAAGAATCAGAAACTCTTGAAAGGGATTGAATTTGCTAGTCAGTGAGAAAAAAACCCTAGAGTCACTGAAATGGAGATAGTGAAGTCGTGACAGGTATATTTCTGTCCTTTAATGCTCCTAATACAGCTTTTATATTATTGGTTTATAACACTGTATTCACTGAAATGCAGAGTCTGCTTCCATAAAAAAAGGAAAAGCAAAGAGGAAGGGATGGAAATGAAATATCTATGCATGCTACATTACAGGCTGTACCCTTTTTTGATGTAAGTTCAACTAAATTTATACTTATTTTCTCTTCGTACACCACACAAATACAGCTGTACTGCTTTTCATTAAATTCTGTACATGTATCTGAGGTAACATGGCATTGACACATAACATATGGTGTCCTTAATCAATTTGGGGGCCACACGAGCACCTCAGAGAGTTAGTCACTGGCTGGAGTGGAGTTTCTCAACCTTGGCACAACTGATATTTTGAATAGGATAATATTTTGTTGTGAGAGTCTCCTGTGAATTGTAGAAATTTTAACAGCATTCAAAGTTGCCAGTAGTACCGCCCCCTGGTCATTACAAAATTCCCCCAGAATTGACAAATGTCCTCTAGAGGGCACGGATTTCCCAGTTGAAAACTACTGTGTTGTAGCCCCTGTAAATGAAGCTCTAGGTCAAGTTGCTTCTCACTTAGGCTACTCTGTCTAGTCATAATCTATGGCGAGTAGCAGTGATTTTTTTTTAATAAACAGTAAAATTTCTCTCAGAAGAGATCTGTAAGGAAAACTGTAATTATGTGAATGTATGTGTGTTTCAAGATAAACAAAATAAGTTGGTGAAGAAATGATAGTTTATAGGTTCATAAGAGGGAAAGAATTCTTTAGCAAATACCAAATATCCCCCTGAATATAAGCAAGCAATTGTATGATTATCCTGTATTTTCATTGTGAAATAATTAGATATACACAAAATGTTTTACATAGTATAATTGTTTTTTTTTTAAGTTGGAGGATTATTGCTTTACAGTGTTGTGGTGGTCTCTGCATGCATTAGTGTGAATCAGTCATAATTTTATATATAGATATATATCCCCATCTTCTTCTACCCCACCCCCCACCCCGTCTTTCCACCCCTCCAGATCATCACAGTGTGTTAGTCTGGGCTCTCTGAATTATGCAGCAACTTTCCACTGGTTATATGCTTTACACAATAGTGTATATGTGTCAATGCTACTTTCTCAATTTGTCCTACCATTTCCTTCCCCTGCTGTGTCCATAGACGATTCTCTATGTTTGCATCTCCATTTCTTCTCTATAAATAGGTTCTTCAGTACTATTTTTTGTATATTCCATATATATGCATTCATATATTTGTTTTTCTCTTTCTTACTTGCTTCACTCTGTATAACAGGCTCTAGGTTCATCCACCACACTGCAACTAATTCAAATTCAAATTTGTTCCTTTCTGTGGCTGAGTAGTATTCCATTGTATATAGGTACCACAACTTCTTTATCCTTTCATCTGTCAGTGGACGTCTAAGTTGCTTCTTTGTCCTGTCTATTGTAAATAGTACTTCAGTGAATATTGGGGTGCATGTGCTTTTTGAATTGTGGTTTTCTCAAGGTATATCCAGTAGTGGGATTTCTGGGTAATATGGGAGTTTTAGTTTGTTAAGGGGTCCACACTGTTCTCCATAGTGGCTGTAACAATTTACATTCCCATCAACAGTGCAGAAGGGTTCCCTTTTCTCCACATCCTCTCTAGAATTTATTGTCTGTAGTGTTTTTGATGATGGCCTTTCTGATTGGTATGACAGGATACCTCATTGTAGTTTTGATTTGCATTTCTCTAATGTTGAGCAGTTTGAGCAACTTTTCATGTGTTCATTGGCCACCTGTTAGTAGCATTACAGAAACAATGAAATTAGTATTGTTTTGATTCTGATAACTAAGAGACAGCATTGGAATTACCCACTAGTGTTCTTTTGCTGGTTCCAGGGTTCCATCTGGGCTCTCAGATTACAATTAGTGACATGTTTTCTTAGTATTTGCCAATTTGTGAGCATTTGTTAGATTTTTGTTTGTTTGTTTTTTCATGACCTTGACACTGTTGAAGAGTACTAGCCTGTTATTGAGTGCAATGCCCCTCAGTTTTGGTTTGCCTGATGTTTTCACATGATTAAAGTGATGTTTTTATTTGGGGTTTTTTGTTTTGTCTAGAATACCCTAGAAGTAATTGATGCCCTACTCAGTGCATCGTATTAGCAGGCACATGATGTCTCATTACTGGTAATAACATTGATAGCTTTGTTAGGGTGATGTCTTCTGGGTTTTTCCATTGTAAAGTTATTTATTTTTCTCCTTGAAATTCATTTGTTGAGAAAAACTCTTAAGACCATGTAAATATCCTGTTTCTTATACTTTAATCTTCCAATTCACCATTTATTGATTATTCTTGCCTGCAGGTATTAGTACTGTGCTGGTTGCCTAATGGTGATTTGGAAATTCTACTGTAAAGAAACACTATCCCACCTTGCACATTTGTTCATTAATTGAATTTTTATATTAGTTGGACCCATGTATGCTATGCTATGCTAAGTCACTTCAGTTGTGTCTGACTGTGCAAACCCATAGACGGCAGCCCACCAGGCTCCCCTGTCCCTGGGATTCTCCAGGCAAGAACACTGGAGTGGGCTGCCATTTCCTTCTCCAATGCATGAAAGTGAAAAGTGAAAGTGAAGTTGCTCAGTCGTGTCCGACTCTTAGCGACCCCATGGATTGCAGTCTAACAGGCTCCTCTGTCCATGGGATTTTCCAAGCAAGAGTACTGGAGTGGGGTGCCATTGCCTTCTCCGAGTTGGACCCAGAGATAGTTATTTTATCTATGGTTTAAAATCCATTACAATCCTTATTTATTTTGTCCTTTGAGAAGGCAAATAAAGTAAATCTTGAAAATTCAAAAAAGTCAAACACATTTTGGGTACCAACAGAAGACATAATGCAGAGGTTTTTTAAGAGAAGTTGAGAGCATTTTAGATTTGTCACAAAACAACTGAAACAGTTAATAACATTTATCTCTTCAGTTGTAAAGGTTATCAGATAAATTTAAAGGGGCTTTTTGACTCTTAGGCATAATGAAAGCCACTAAAAGAGACTGAGACATCTGTTAAGCAAGACACATTGAAACCACAGCAGAAGTACAGTATCTATATTCTAAAGAAACTGATATTTAAAGTTTTGTCAAAAGTAGTTTTATTTCTTTACTTTTTTTTAACTTTTTGTTTGTATTGAGGTATACCCAATTAAAAATGTTGTGATAGTTTCAGGTGAATAGCTAAGGGATTCAACCATACATTTCAGTTCAGTTCAGTTCAGTCGCTCAGGCTCAGTCGCGTCCAACTCATTGTGACTCCATGGACTGAAGTATGCCAGGCTTCGCTGTTCATGACCAACTCCCGGAGCTTACTCAAACTCATATCCATTGAGTCAGTGATGCCATCCCACCATCTCATCCTCTCTTGTCCCCTTCTCCTTCTGCCTTCAATCTTTCCCAGCATCAGGGTCTTTTAAAATGAGTCACTTCTTCGCATGAGGTGGCCAAAGTATTGGAGTTTCAGCTTCAGCGTCAGTCCTTCGAATGAATATTCAGGACTGATTTCCTTTAGGATGGACTGGGTAGATCTCCTTACTGTCCAAGAGACTCTCAAGAGTCTTCTCCAACACCACAGTTCAGAAGAATCAATTCTGCAGTGCTCAGCTTTCTTTATAGTCCAATTCTCACATCCATACATGATTACTGAAAAAACCAAAGCTTTGACTAGATAGAACTTTGTAGGCAAATAATGTCTCTGCTTTTTAATATGCTATCTAGATTGGTCATAAATTTTCTTCCAAGGAGCAAGCATCTTTTAATTTCATGGCTGCAGTCACCACCTGCAGTGATTTGGGAGCCCCCCAAAATAAAGTCTCATTGTTTCCCCATCTATTTGCCATAAAGTGATGGGACCAGATGCCATGATCTTAGTTTTCTGAATATTGAGTTTTAAGCCAACTTTTTCATTCTCCTGTTTCATTTTCATCAAGAGGCTCTTTAGTTCTTCTTCACTTTCTGCTGTAAGGCTGGTGTTATCTGCATATCTGAGGTTATTGATATTTCTCCCGGCAATCTTGATTCCAGCTTGTGCTTCATCCAGTCCAGCATTTCCCATGATGTACTCTGCATATAATTTAAATAAGCAGAGTAACAATGTACAGCCTTGACACACTCCTTTCCTGATTTATGATCAGTCTGTTGTTCCATGTCCAATTCTAACTGTTGCTTCTTGACCTGCCTACAGACTTCTCAGGAGGCAGGTCAGGTGGTCTGGTTTTCATTACCATCTCCTGAAGAATTTTCCACAGTTTGTTGTGACCCACGCAGTCTTTGGCATAGTCAATAAAGCAGAAGTAGATGTTTTTCTGGAACTCTCTTGCTTTTTCGATGATCCAGCAGATGTTGGCAATTTGATCTCTGGTTCCTCTGCCTTTTCTAAATCCAGCTTGGACGTATGGAAGTCCATGGTTCATATACTGTTGAAGCCTGGCATGGAGAATTTTGAGCATTACTTTGCTAGCATGTGAGATGAGTACGATTGTGCAGTAGTATGAGCATTCTTTGTCATTGCCTTTCTTTGGGATTGGAATGAAAACTGACCTTTTCCAGTCCTATGGCCACTGCTGTGTTTTCCAAATTTGCTGGCATATAGAGCACAGTACTTTCACAGCATCATGTTTTAGGATTTGACATAGCTCAACTGGAATTCCATCACCTCCACTAGTTTTGTTCATAGTGATGCTTCCTAAGGCCCACTTGACTTCACATTCCAGGATGTCTGGCTCTAGCTTCCTAAGCCCACTTGACTTCACTTTCCAGGATATCTGGCTCTGGTCACACCATCATGACTATCTGGGTCATGAAGATCTTTTTTGTATAGTTCTGTGTATTCTTGCCTCATCTTCTTAATATCTTCTGTTCTGTTAGTTCCATATCATTTCTGTCCTTTATTGGCCCATCTTTGCATGAAATGTTCCCTTGGTATCTCTAATTTTCTTGAAGATATCTCTAGTCTTTCCCATTCTATTTTCTTACTCTATTTCTTTGCATTGATCACTGAGGAAGGCTTTCTTATCTATCCTTCTGTTATTTTGAGCTCTGCATTCAAATGGGTATATCTTTCCTTTCCTCCTTTGTATGGCCCTGGAGTGACTTTGACGAGATACCCCACATCCAACTGCAAAGGAGAAGCCCCAGCAAGGTGGTAGGAGAGGTGAAATCATGTTTAGAATAAAACCATACCCACCAGAGACTCTCAGAGGGCTCAAACAAACCTCATGTGTACCAGGACCCAGAGACCCCACAGAGACTGAGACAAAACTGTGTTTGAGTGTTTCCTGTGGAGATGTGAGTCAGCAGTGGACTGCTGCAGGGGCAGGGGCTTTGGGTGCAGTAGACCTGGGTATGGCATAAACCCTCTTGGAGGAGGTCGTCATTGACCCCACCATAGAGCTGCCAGAACTTACCCAGAACTGGGAAACAGACTCTTGGAGGGTGCACAAAACCCTTGTATGAACTAGGACCCAGAAGAAAGGAGCAGTGACCCCAGACAAGATTGACCCAGACTTGCCCGTGAGTGTCCAGGAGTCTCCAGCAGAGGCATGGGTCGGCAGTGGCCTGCTGCAGGTTTGGGGGTACTGCATACAGCAGTGTGTGCAGGGGACATTTTGAAGGACCCATCACCTTCAAAAGGTCCCATTATGTCTGCCATAGTTTGGCCTCAGGTCAAATAACAGAAAGGGAACAAAGCCCCGCCCATCAACAGAAAATTAAATTAACGATATCCATGTATCCATTCTCCCCCAAACTCCCTTCCCATCCAGGCTACCACATAACATTGAGTAGAGTTCCATGTACTATATCACAGGTCCTTGTTTGTTCTCCATTTTAATATAACTGTGTGCCAGGGGGAAGGGTGAGGAGAACAGATTGGAAGTTTAAGAAAAGTAGAATTTTAGCCAGGACTACTTCTTTTTGGCATGCTTCAAAATCTTTTGCTTGAGAATGTGTAGTATAGGGTGTTTGTTAAGAGCATGGACTGGAGCCAAATAACCACAGTTAGTATCTAGATTCTACCCATGAATTTTCTAAAACTACTGCAAGTTAATTAGCCCCTTCTAAACCTCAGTTTACTTGGTAGTAAAGAGAGACAAAATGGTACCTATCTCATGTAGGTGTTACCTGGACTGGAGGAGATATTAAAGGTAAAGTGTTTATTGACATATTTGGCATGTACCAAGACCTTTAGACTTCCCTGTAGCTCAAACAGTAAAGAATCTGCCTGTGAGGCAGGAGACCAGGGTTCAATCTCTGGGTTGGGAAGTTTCTCTGGAGAAGGGAATGGAAATCACTCCAGTATTTTTGCCTGGAGAATTACATGGACAGAGAAACCTGGTTAGGCTACAGTCCGTGGGGTCTCAAAAAGTTGGACACGACTGAGCGACTAATACAGTCCTTGCTCACTTAAAAATAATAGATATTATTTTAATAACTTTTTATTTAAAGGCATATTTTTTTGCCTTTTCATACTGTTCATGGGGTTCTCAAGACAAGAATACTGAAGGTTAGCCATTTTCTTCTCCAGTGGACCACGTTTTGTCAGAACTCTCCACCATGACCCATCCATCTTGGGTGGCCCTACATGGCATGGCTCATAATTTCATTGAGATAGAAGGTTTTTGTCCATGTGATCAGTTTGATTAGTTTTCTGTGATTGTGATTTTCATTCTGTATGCCCTCAGATGGATAAGGATAAGAGGCTTATGGAAGATTCCTGATGGGAGAGAAAAATGAGAAAACTGGGCCTTGTTCTGACGGTTGGGGCCAAGCTTAGTTCAGTTCAGTTCAGTTTAGTTGCTCAGTTGTGTCCGACTCTTTGCAACCCCATAAATCGCAGCATGCCAGGCCTCTTTGTCCATCACCAACTCCTGGAGTTCACTCAAGCTCACGTCCATTGAGTCGGTGATGCCATCCAGCCATCTCATCCTCTGTCATCCCCTTCTCCTCCTGCCCCCAATCCTTCCCAGCATCAGAGTCTTTTCCAATGAGTCAACTCTTGGCATCAGGTGGCCAAAGTACTGGAGTTTCAGCTTTAGCATAATTCCTTCCAAAGAACACCCAGGACTGATATCCTTTAGAATGGACTGGTTGGATCTTCTTGCAGTGCAAGGGACTCTCAAGAGTCTTCTCCAACACCACAGTTCAAATGCATCAATTCCTCAGTGCTCAGCTTTCTTCACAGTCCAACTCTTACATCCATACATGACTGCTGGAAAGACCATAGCCTTGACTAGACGGACCTTTGTTTACAAAGTAATGTCTCTGCTTTTGAATATGCTGTCTAGGTTGGTTATAACTTTCCTTCCAAGGAGTAAGCATCTTTTAATTTCATGGCTGCAGTCACCATCTGCAGTGATTTTGGAGCCCCCCAAAATAAAGTCTGCCAAGCTCAGTAAATCTTTAATTTTCTGTTGATGGGCAGGGCTGTGTTCTCTCCCAGTTGTTTGACCTGAGACCAAACTATGTGGAGGTTATGAAGATAATGGCGACCTCCTTCAAAAGGTCCTGTGCACACACTGCCACACTCAGTGCCCCCAGCCCTGCGGTAGCCCACCACAGACCCACACCTGCTCTGGCAGAAAGCAAAGAAGAACTGAAGAGCCTCTTAATGAAAGTGAAAGAGGAAAGTGAAAAAATTGGCTTAAAACTCAACAATTCAAAAACTAACTTCATGGCAAATAGACGGGAAACAGTGGAAACTGAGAGACTTTATTTTTGGGGGCTCCAAAATCACTGCAGGTTGTTACTGCAGCCATGAAATTAAAAGATGCTTGCTCCTTGAAAGAAAAGCTATGACCAACCTAGACAGCATATTACAAAGAAGAGACATTCCTTTGCCAGTAAAGGCCTATCTAGCTATGGTTTTACCAGTAGTCATGTTTGGATGTGAGAGTTGGACTATAAAGAAAGCTGAGCACTGCAGAATTGATTCTTTTGAACTGCGGTGTTGGAGAACACTCTTGAGAGTCCCTTAAACAGCAAGGAGATCCAACCAGTCCATCCTAAAGGAAATCAGTCCTGAATATTGTTTCAAAGGACTGATGCTGTTGGTGAAACTGCAATTCTTTGGCCACCTGATATGAAGAACTAACTCATTGGAAAAGACCCTGATGCTGGGAAAGATTGAAGGAAAGGTGCAGGAAAAGGGGACAACAGAGGAAGAGATGGTTGGATGGCATCACCGACTCAATAGATATGAGTTTGAGCAAGCTCTGGGAGTTAGTGATGGACAGGGAGGCCTGGTGTGCTGCAGTCCATGGGGTTGCAAAGAGTCGGGCATGACTGAGTGACTGGACTGAACTGAACTGATTTAAAAGGTAAACTCAATTAAAAACATTAGAATCAGAAAGAAGCCATTTTGCTTGTCCTTGAATTAAAGTAGAATTACTTTAGAATCATACTTTGATCTATTTTTTGAAGAAATCATCACTACCATCTTATAAAAATTACCTAAAATTACAAACTTTGATCATTGGAACTTTTTATTTGCTCCATCCTTTTTATTCTGTCTGTTATTATAAGTTTCTTTTGTCTTCCATGTCTATATTATCTTCTATGTATTCATTGTTTTCTCTGTGGGGGCTCAAATTGTTTTTACAGTTCACTAATATTTTATACACCTATGGCTAGTCATTAATTCAAATAATACCCTAATGTTTTATTTTTATGGTTAACTTCAGTGGTTATAGTTTTCATTTCTTTAATTCCTACCTGGTTCATTTTCAAAACTGCCTTCATTTTTCCTTCTCTTTGAACATAATAAGCTACTTATTTTGAAGTCATTTCAGATTTTTTCTAATATTTAGCTTTTGTGGGTCAAGTTACTCAAATTTTTTCATACTTCACTTTCTGTGACAGTTCATTTCTCTGCCATGTTTAAGGTCTTTGATGCTGAGTTTAACCCGTCTAGGTGTTGCCGTCCATGGGATTGTTGTGTGCTCTAAACTGTGGGATGAACTCTAGCGTTGCCAGGGCCTTACAGATGTGGATCGGTGTTTATACTAATTTCTTTGTCTTAGTGTGATTTTTAACCCTGCAGTAGGATGCTGGCATGAAACTCCAGTTTTTCAGAGGTGGTGGTTTTCACTTAAAGTCATAAAACATGGCAAAAATTCTTGCTGCTTTCTAAAGTGGTAGGTTGAGGTTGTTTTTTTTTCTTTTTGTTTTCTTATTGTTTTTGTCTTTATTCAAATAATCTCACTGAAATGTTTATAGCTTAAAGCCCTGACTTCTCCCCTCTTCTGTTGAGCTTTGGTGACACTCTTAGGTGATTAACTACTGGCTATTAATCTCATCTTCGTTTCTAAAACGAGGATATTTGCTTTCTTGCTATCAAATTCAGTTACATATACATACTTTTAATTTTTTTATTATTTTAGCCAACATTTGCATTGTTTAAAGCATAAAGTGTGTTATTCCACATAAGCTTCTCAATCATATTTACTGGAGTTCTGGAACCAGTTCTAAGATTGGTTATAATAGGGCTAAATTTATTAGAGTTATGAAATTGAATTTACAGTAGTATTTTGAGTACTCATTTAACCTACCTGTTGATGAGTATTCACGAAGACTTTGTAATTTGAATTCAAAATGAACCTGATATCCATTGAATTGCTTTATGAAAGGGAACACTTTCTCCTTCTAAAATGTGCAGAATTTACTCCTCTGATGATCACCAATATTAGAAACCAACATAGTTCTATGAATGTTAGAATGGTTTTCTCACTCTCTCTGTCTCTATCTCTCTTTATAAATAAATATATGATTTGCAATTATGTAATATATGATATAAATATAGAGAAACTCTAAGTTTTGTGATTATAACTGTACTCCCACTTGCCTATTTATGAATTTATTACAGAGCTATTAATCCATTTATTCACATCCCATCTTTTTTAATAAAGATTTTTAAGTAAATGGACAGTATTATTCAGCATTTGAAAATTCTTATGTGATACAGAGGACAGATTGGTGGTTGCCAGAGGTGCGGGATGGGGGGGAGTGTAGTCAAAATGCATGAAAGAAGTCAAAAGGTACAAACTTCTAGTTAAAATAAGTTTTAGAATATATAAGATGTGATATACAATGTGGTGACTATAGTTACTAATACCATATTGCATATATGAAAGTTGCTAAGAGAGTGGATCTTAAAAGTTCCTATCACAAGGGAAAAACATTCTGTGAATACGTATGGTGGCAGATGTTAACTGGGCTTATTGTGGTGATCATTTCATTTTATATATATATATATATATATATATATATATATATCAACTCATTATATTGTACAGTTGAAACTAGTATAATGTATGTCAATTATACTTTAATATTAAAAAAAGTTTTTATATGAATTCATTAATGTCAAAGACACAATAGCGTGTGTTTGTCACTCAATCATGTCTGACTCTTTGTGACCCCATGGACTGTAAGCTGCCTCTGTCCATGGACTTCTTCAGGCAAGAATACTGGAGTAGGTAGCTATTCCCTTTTCCAAGGGATCTCCCAACCCTGGGATCAAACGTGGGTCTTCTGCATTGCAGGGAGATTCTTTACCATCTGAGCCACCATGGGAAGCCTCCAAAGACACAATATTTACCTAAAACTGAGTGAAATTTCATGGTACAGAAGTCTCAGTGCAATGTTAAAATCTCATTTTAATTTTTAAAAAAAACAACTAATTTACATTATTCCATTCCTAAAGCTTTGAAGTTATTTTGAATACTCAGTGCTATTACCCAGCATAAATCCAGATTCCAGTGACATCTGCTTAACTTGCTTAAAGTAATACTTGCTCACAGATGCCATTCAACCTGCATTGTCAGTGTTCACTATTCCTCTCACAATGTCCTCCATTTAATGGGATTACAGATCAACATTCTTCTTGTGCATAGTTAATTTAACTTTTAATAATCAGTGAAAAAAAGTGTAAGCTTTTTTAGCAGCCACAGAGATAAGGAGAATATACTCAAAAAAAAAAAAAAAAAACTTTTCGTGCATGTAAGGTGTTCCTGTATCTACTCTTGTGTCCCAGAGCAAATAAACCTAGAGGTGAAACCATCTTCTAAATCATAGTATCTTGAGGAACTGTATGCCTCAAGTATTTTTGACTCTCATTGCTTCATATTGTGCTTTTAAAAATTTGTTTCAGTCACCAAAGTTTCAACAGGTGTTGGATCTGTAAGCCCTATGTCCATGATTTTCTAAACTCTGAAAAATGACAAAAATATTTATTCTTTGGTCCAGCATTGCTTTAGATGTACAGTTTGATTACTGTACATTGTATATTACTTTAATTTTGGTTTAGTATGACTTTCTTTTTTAAAATTAGCACAGAAAGCTGCTATCTCTCCACCTATTTTTTTTTGGCTCTCGTATCAGAAACTGGTTTGATGGCTATTTAAGGAAATGCTCTTTATAGTGGTATAAGGAAATATTTATAAAAGTAAAATACTTCTCACTGTGAATAAACTCTCCAGCATCCTTGCCAGCTATAAAATTCTATGAATACTCTGACCACAGTTATTATGGCACAGCTATTTGTATTCAAAAATACAGTATACGCTTCTATTCCACATTATTTCCTTTATAAATTTCATTCTATTTCCTTAATATAGTAGATATAATATTGTAGGAAAGTAACGTAATTGTCCGTCTAGTCAAGGCTATGGTTTTTCCTGTGGTAATGTATGGATGTGAGAGTTGGACTGTGAAGAAGGCTGAGCACCAAAGAATTGATGCTTTTGAACTGTGGTGTTGGAGAAGACTCTTGAGAGTCCCTTGGACTGCAAGGAGATCCACCCAGTCCATTCTAAAGGAGATCAGTCCTGGGTGGGTGTTCTTTGGAAGGACTGATGCTAAAGCTGAAACTCCAGTACTTTGGCCACCTTATGCGAAGAGTTGACTCATTGGAAAAAACTCTGATGCTGGGAGGGATTGGGGGCAGGAGGAGAAGGGGACGACAGAGGATGAGATGGCTAGATGGCATCACTGACTCGATGGATGTGAATCTGAGTGAACTCCGGGAGTTGGTGATGACAGGGAGGCCTGGCGTGCTGCGATTCATGGGGTCGCAAAGAGTCAGACACGACTGAGTGACTGAACTGAACTGAACTGAACATGCTGCTGCTGCTGCTAAGTCACTTCAGTCGTGTCCGACTCTGTGCGACCCCATAGACGGCAGCCCACCAGGCTCCCCCGTCCCTGGGATTCTCCAGGCAAGAACACTGGAGTGGGTTGCCATTTCCTTCTCCAATGCATGAAAGTGAAAAATGAAAGTGAAGTCGCTCAGTGGTATCCGACCCTCAGCGACCCCATGGGCTGCATCCTTCCAGGCTCCTCCATCCATGGGATTTTCCAGGCAAGAGTACTGGAGTGGGGTGCCATTGAACATAATGTAAATTAATTACAATAAAGACAAGAAGGAAATGAAATTTCATTTTATTTATCTATATATCATGCAGGAATATATTGGTCAGCTAATGTATGTGATGAGTAATGGCTTGTTTCCTTTGAATAGTATCTGCTGTTATATGGTTAAAAAAAAATCTGAGCTGGAACTTTGTGTTATTTAAATCTATAATCTCATAGCCTGGCTCAGTACCCAGTAGGCTTTCTATAATGGACTGATTGAGGATTAAAATGTTGAGATTAATACATGACATGCTACTAACTTTTAATAACCATACCATAACTTCTAGGAGAATTTGAGATTCTAGATTTGAGTATTTTGATTTGAGTAATCTATCTAAACTTGAGTAATTTTGATTTCCCATCAAGCCCCTTTCCAATGAGTATATAACTAGATGAATAAACATCTGAAAAATGTGAAAAGTAAGTACGTATGAAATAAGTACATACTTATTTTACATATGAAACATAAGTAAATAGCTAGCCTAATAATTAGCTACCTAACTAGCATTTGTTCTCCCTAGTTAGGGAACTAATATTTGACACAAGACCACATCTTCAAGAGTTGCAATGCTGTAGGGTTACCCAAAGGGACTGTGTCTTTGATAGCTATAAAATCTAAAGGTTAGTTTCTTACTTTTGAAAGAATTAAAATGACATGTATCTCTCAGATACACTTCAAGCCATCACAGGCATCAAGGCAGCAGAGCCAGGAGGTCACAGGTGAACTTTCAACTAAAATGGTATTTTATTTCCTTGATAGAGAATTTTCCATAAAGTGATAGGCATACACAATATCTCAAATCTTTTCCATTATTCCCCTGCTGAGAGCCTTTTACTTTACATTTCTCCTACTCACTTTTTCCTATGAAATTTTAATATCTTTAATATAGTGTGTGTATGCCCAAGTGTATGTGTGTGTGCATTTGTGTGTATAGCGTAGTTGTGCTTTATACATAAAAAATACAGATTTTTTTTTTTTTTTTACATCGTAAGAACTACTTTGTTTTTTCCTTTGGGGCAAAAGCACCCCACTTTAGAATAAATAGCTTACACTGGTATTCTGAAGTGTTGGCTTTTAGAAGTGCCCAAATGTTCTAAGAATGATGGAAGGTACAGGATGTGGGCAGGAGCTTCTCTATAAATGTATATGTATTTGAATGTAAGTGTGTATGCATGTGAATATATCAGTGCTTATGGAGTTTAGTGGTTCTTAGTGAAACTCTCTGTGAATGTGATGGGCAGGATTCTAAAAGCTTGAGTGCAGAGTACTGCTCAGTGTTCTAAGAATAGTTTTACTATGCTTGTCTTAACTAGATCTTTGCAGCTGTATCCTCTCTTGAGTAAACTTGTCATCAGAATTGAAGAATAACAACATCAGTTTGTCGGAGAAGGTAATGGCATCCCACTACAGTACTCTTGCCTGGAAAATCCCATGGACGGAGGAACGTGGTGGGCTGTAGTCCATGGGGTCGCTAACAGTCAGACACGACTGAGTGACTTCCCTTTCACTTTTCATTTTCATGCATTGGAGAAGGAAATGGCAACCCACTCCAGTGTTCTTGCTTGGAGAATCCCAGGGACGGGGGAGCCTGGTGGGCTGCCGTCTCTGGGGTTGCACAGAGTCGGACACGACTGAAGTGACTTAGCAGCAGCAACATCAGTTTGTAACTTGCTCCCCTTTGGAAACTCTAAGAAAGATGGGAAAAAATTGCAGACTAGCAGTTAAATTAAGAAATCACACCTTGGAAAGAACCAGCATTGAAAAATGATCATATTTTTACAGAGAAGATAATAGCAGTCCTTATGAAAGATAACCAGAAAGTATAGCATGCTTCTTTTCATCCTGATAATATAATTTAAAAATAATTAGGTAGAGGCTGAGAGAGATATGCATTCTCCTGAGGAGTGGGGATTCAGTGGGCAGGAGGAAGGGTAAAAGGTGGGCAAGGCCCAGCATGAGTTGTCAGAGCTCAGGAAGGGAGTGGAGATGCTAATGGGGGTAGGGAGTCAGTGATGACTATTAGAGATTAGTTCCATATTCTAGAGATTAATTCAGTAAGTAATTATATTTAGAATAATGAGAACTAACTTTATCATTGTCAGAGAAAGAAGATGCAAATAGGAAATGAAAGAACACTAGGATAAACCTTGCAATATTGGATTAGAATTAGAACTGCTGATACAAACAATTAAATATAAATATAGAAGTGTGTATATGTACTGATGCATGTATTCTCTAGCTCTGTCCAGAACTGATGTGTCCCTACCAGTTTCTCAGTTGATTTCTAAATACCATTCCCAAGAAAAATGAAGCAGGGCACCTTGGAGAAAAGACAGATAAAAAAATATGGAAATATGTCAGAAAGACACAGAATTGATCTTGAAGAGGTCCCTACTGAAAAAAAACTAAAAAAATTTGTGTATCCAAGTAATTAACCTATTGATTAAAAAGCAACTCATGAGTTGATACTGATGTAAATGAATGACTACAAAGATATTCTTTTCAATAAAATACAACAGATAATGGTGGGAAATAATAATGGAATTAGAAAAGTACTGTTAGGTAACCATCATAATAATAGTTAATTCAATCAAGAAAAACCAAAGAAGATAAAAAAAATATTTAAGAAATAGGATTCATATACAGAGTTAATTAACCTGTCATCAAAATGATAATTGCAGTGGATAAAATGTAGTAATCTCACAAAGGAAAAAAAAAAAATTGGCAGAGGTGGATTTAGTCAAGTGAACAGTGTTAATATCTCAAGAAATGAGAACATTGAAATCACATGGGACTTGATAAGATGCAAGTCCAAATATTTGTGATCTTCTTGCCATGGGATTCTCCAGGCAAGAATACTGAAGTGGGACTTGATAAGATGCAAGTCCAAATATTTGTGATCTTCTTGCCATGGGATTCTCCAGGCAAGAATACTGGAGTGGGTTACCATGCCCTCCTTCAGGGGATCTTTCCAACCCAGGTACTGAACCCACGTCTCCTGTCTCCTGCATTGGAAGGTGGGTTCTTTACCACTAGTACTGCCTGGGAAATTGTGTGTCAAAAATGTATGACCTGAAACTAATAATAGTGGAAGCTCAGGTAAATCCTAATTGAGGTATATTCTAAAAATTATTTACACAAATGCAAACATCTCAAAATCATGAATGTCAAAGATTGAGTAAGAGTTTCAGGTTGGAGAATAATAAAGAGACATAACAAATGAGTACCCAACACATGAGCTTGGCTCAATTTTCTGTAAACATTATTGCAGCTATAAGCAACAAAGATTCGATAGATCTATGGGTTAGATAGTAATAAAGTAGCAAATTTTTTTTTATTTTCATGGTTTATTGTCTAGACATAGAATAAGATCCTTATTTGTACAACTTATACTCCAAAGTATTAGGTCAAAATGAGTCATTATATCAGCAACCTACTCTCAAATGTTTTGGGGAAGTAAAAGAGCTATCTGTTTTAATTTTGTAGCTATTTTGCAGTTGAAAATTATTTCGAAATAAAAATTATCTTCTTTTTAAAAATGTTATTTTTTACAAATATACTTTTACTAAGTACAAAATTAAATCCAAATTAGTAGCATAAATTTTTTTCTTGAAGAGAGTCTCTGGAGACATATTTAGTTCTATTTGTCACTAATTATGTACGTCAGTTTGGCCATATCTTTTAAGCTTTATGGACCTGATACTTTCGATTAAGTCTGTGCTAAAGCTTTGACTATTTTACTCCCTTTTCAGTCTTTCCTTAGCACCAAACTCACTGTGAATTATTCATAAACTGAAGAACACTTTGGAGTTAGCAAAATCATTCTTGTTGCTAATTAACTTGGCGTTTCTGTCCTGATAATTGAATTTTACTCCATTTCGCTGTTCCCCTTCCTCTTCTTAGAGAATTTTCTAGAATTTTAGTACTCTGCAACTTAAATGTTGTTATTGTCTTTCCAATTTACCATTCTAACACAGTACAACTTTTTAACCACACCCTCCATCCAAATTACACTTCTGCTCCTTTTTGACCCTCTAGTCTCTGTTAGACTTCACTGATACCATGTCTGCATGTCTTAGAATCTTTGAGGATTACTAGCCTTGGATTGATCTTAATGCTTTACCCATTATGTTACTATACCTATTTTCTATACTCAGGGCAATCTGAAACACCAGCATTATTGCCATGCTCTTTAAAGGCTATGATTTCTTTTGTTTTGAATTTTGTTTCAGCAACTGCAGCTGAGAATGTGAACCCTTCCCCACCCCACCCCACAGGTATGCCGTAAACAAAGAGACAAATCTAGTTGAAACCAATGCTTTTCAGTTTTTTCTTTGTCATCATTAAAGTTTAGTATATGCAATTGAGTTGTAGCAATTCATAAAACAATGTTGTTTCCTGTATTTCAATTTCTAGCAGGATGGTTTCAAAGGAAGAAAGATGATGTCTGACTAAATTTTTCTACAAGGAAAGCCCTACTATTTAATATACATAGTGAACTTGATAAATATTTATGGAATCAACACAAATGGAATATCATACATGCCGTTTTTGGGGGGAAAAAAGGTCAAATATGAAAATTAAATTGACTTACAAAATATTCTGCATTGTTTTGTGAAATGCCAAATCTTCTGATTCAGAATCTAGCTGTAGAAGGCTTTGTCAAGAAACTGGATAATAATTGTATTACCTTGTTCACTAGAAGGATGCACTTTATGCCTTTAGGTTTATATCAGGTGTTTTTCTTTCCTGTTTAATTATTTATTGATCATATAATGTTGAAATATTCATTCATTAATTCCCTGAATAGTTATTAAATAATGGGCCAAATCCTTTGCCAGGTGATGAATATATAAAAATAAAAAGTACCTACATTCTCAAAACTCACAGTCTCAGAGAAACAGATTCCTATATATTCTTAAAAAGATAGGACCATGAACAGTGTGAAAGAAGGCATTAGTATTTTTCAGGGGCTGTGCATTTGATCCTTTACATAAATCATGTAATTTTATTCTCACAAAAACCTGTGAAACAGAACTGTTTTATTTGTTCAACAAATTATAAATATGATCCCTTACTATGTGTTAGGCAATATTCTAGGCTCTAGTTATAAAGCTATTGGCAAAACAGACAGAAATACCTTTTCTAGTGTAGATTACATCTCTTTTAGGAATAGAAACCAAAGTAAAATAAGTAAGCAGACTATTTATTGGATATAATGATGATAAGAGCTGTGGAGATAAGATGAGAAATTTGAGTTTGGGTGGGTTACAGTTTTAGCAGGGTTAAAGGGATATTTTTTGTTATGTTATATTTAATAAATTATTAGATCATTGTAATTAAATATAGAAACCAAGGTCCACAGCAGGTAATTAATTTGCTGAAGGTCACAGAAAATCTAGAAGAGCCCAGAGTTAAACTCAGACTGCCTGTTCTTGTGATTTGCTTACAACCTCCCAAGTGCCTATTCTTACCTCTACCCCAATTTTACATAGAGTTTCTTTTTAAAAGCATCAAATTTTACTCACCTTTAATATCCTTTCATCAGTTAGGTTGAAAAGGAGAGTAACTTAGTGAATTGACTTTCCTGTCAGCAATGAAAAATCTAGAGACCTTGGAGAGCACCAGAGCAGGAGTTCATAAAGTACCTCAGTCAGTTAAGTGACTGATGTGAAAGTAACTTTAGGAAGTCCAGGTGTAGCATTGGGCTTCTCACATCTTGTGACTGCATGCCTTTCCTAAGTACCACAGAGCACATTGTAAGACATTTCAAACTTTCTACCTCCCTCTAAGTCCAAACACATCTGGAGCAAACCCAGTAAATTTGGCAGTCAGCCAGCAAGTTAGACAGAAATTCCCATTTGAGAGTCAGCCTAGTGGAATGTGAATAAAAGAGGTTGACCATTACTCGCATTTATCTGGTAACCTGCATCACCTTTATGTCCACTTCTTCAACCCTCCTTATCGTGTCTTTATAAATAGAACAGTGATTTCAAGTACCTCAGAATTTATCTAGCATCTCTTATTCAACCCTAGAGGATTAGCATTCTACTCACACCAAAGCTAGTTACAGGATCACCCCCTTAAGCCCCTCAGAGACCTCCTGGCTGATAATTACTGCTATTTTATTTATGTCATTGAAGGATTTGTACTTTCTTTTTGGCCATCTGTCTATCCAGATTGAATAAGATCTGTTGGCCCAGTGTTACTGCCATGAATTTTTCAAGGACCACACAGTGCCATGTTGTCTCGAGTTAGTTAATCCTATAAAACCCTTTTGGAAACCATTTGAAACACTGTTATGTGGAATGCCATGTAAAAAAGAAAGTGCACATTGTCATGTTTTCAGAAGCATTGAGTAAGACCACCCTTGTTATTTCAAGTCAGAAATACTCTAAATGAGATTATGATGGAAGAAAAAATCCTACTGTTCCATTCCGTCTCTTCCCCACCCCCCAAACCCCCTGGTAGAGCTTACACTTTCAGGAGTTTATTACAGAACTGTGTTTTCTGGTATAACTGCTAAACTTTCTCTAGAGAAGTTTGTTGCATTTATGTTTTATGTATTCTCACATCTTTCTAATATTAATATACTATTACAAATATATTTCAAGTCAAGCTTTATAAACCATTTTATTAGCTTAGAAATACAATTTTATAATGTGACAGATTACATAGCAATATTAGCTTGTCATTTTAGATGAGAGGTCATTAAAATTACCTCAACTTATAGAGTTTTAATCAGCTTTACTACCTGCTATGTCAAACCTCTCAAATTTCTAAATTTCCATAATGATTATAGTTCAATGACTACTTTAATGTCCCATGTTATGTTTTGAATTCCATAGCAGTTGCATGAGGAGGTGATTGGCAATAAATCTGTACTCTGAATTCATTTAAAAACTTACTCTTGATGTCTTTATTTACTTGCTTAACCACAACTTTCTGAGTCCAAGGCAAGCTCCTACAATTGTTTCCAGAATCAGAGAGCACTTTAAGCTTCCAGAAACCTGTGTGTGTGTGTCCCTTATCACTATAATTTTGAACTCTCTCCACATTTTAGAATTTTAGAATGTCAAAGCTAGAAGATTCCTAGATGGGTTATTTAATACAGTTATCTGACTTAACAGAGAAGTAAATTACTCAATGTTACACAGATAAAACATAATGGATATTGGACTATAAATTAAGCAGGATTCAAATGTGGTTTCCAAGATTCTTACCTCCTGGTATACATGTCTTGTAATGTAATTTTCTACATTTTATTGCTGATGAGTTAAGTAGTAAGTTATCACTTCCTTGATAAGGTTACAATATGTGGCAAAGGTGAACAGATTTTTGGAGATATAATTCAGGTCCCTAAAAAGTTTATTTTAAATTAATCAAATAGCAGATTAACATTACTGGGGATGACTGAATAAGATGAGAGCTTTAAAAGAAAATCTAAAGATCAGAGGTAAAATAAGCTAGAGAGATTAGGAACAACATAAATTTTCCTATTAGTATTGAAGAAGCAAAGAACCAAAATCCAAAGATGACCTATGGAAGCTGAGTGGTCCCCAGATGATAGATAATAATTAAGCAGATCAATTCAGTAAGGCAAGAGACTGAATTCTGCCAACAGCCAGGTAGTTTGGAAGAGAATTCTGAGTCTCGCGTGGGACTAAAGCCAGACTGACACTTCTACTCCAGTTTGGTGAAACTCTGGGTGGGGAGCCAGGTGATCTATTCCAGAACTCCTAACTTAATAAAGTTGTGAGATAATGCATCTGTATGATTTTTAGCAACTAAATTTTTGTTACTTATTACACAGCAATAGAAAAATAATGCAAAGCATAACTCAGAATTTTTTTCTTAATTCCAAGAATCAGTGACATTTCCTGTATATTACTCAATGTTAATATCACATGTGTAATAAAGTTAGTGTTGCTCAGTCGTGTCTGACTCTTTGTGACCTCATGGACTGTAGCCCACCTCTGTCCTTGGAATTCTCCAGGCAAGAATACTGGAGTGGGTTCCCATTCTCTTCTCCAGGGGACTTTCCCAACCCAGGGATCAAACCTGGATATCCTGTATTATAGGCAGATTCTTTACCATCTGAGCCACCAGGAAAGCCCTGTGTGATAAAGTTGAGAACCACATTATCAAATCTAGATATTACTTATTTTGGTAGAAAGAATATTATCTTCATGTCTCTGGACACTTATGTCATATGTCCAAATTGTGATAGAATAAAATCTGTCACAATCTGTGGATCCATATATATCCATATTTGTAAATTTATTACTAAAAAACAAAAAAAATGACAATATCTATATTTTCTTTGTTATTTTTCTAGTACCAGATGACAAAAGTACTAAATGCAATGAAGTCTAAAGAATATTTGTTTTCCATTCAAGAGATTAATTTGATTTCCAGGGGTAAATATAAAAAGAAAGGAAAGTATGACAGAGTTAATAAATTGAAAAATTGAACTCAGAAAAGGAAGTTTTCCTTATTACTCTCAATGTGAAAGCCTGATTCATGTTTCAAACCATACATATCTGTACTGTTTTTCCAAATTTGCCAGATATACCTTTAGGGAAATCAGTTAAGTTGTTTTTGATTCTCCTGAATTCCTTTTGTGTCTTAGAAAAAATATCCCTTTCTATTTTCTGTCATACAGACAAGCTTCAGCACAGATATAAAACTGTAACTATTTCTTAACATCTCTAAACTGTTTCTTTGAAAACATAAGCAGGCCTAGACTCTACCCTAATTGATTTAAATATGAGGAAAAGTCTACTTTACACAATATCTGTACTTGGGTAAAATTCAACAAGTGATCACATTCATTGCTACCAGAGTTTGCATTCATGTAGGAAGATAAACTTGAAAGTGGGAGATTTAATCACAAATTGTAGTCACTATGGGTAAAATCTTCATTTTAAATCCAAGGAAATGGTGTGAAAAAGCACTGATCTAATATAAATTGTACTTCCTTTTTTTACTTTCCTATTGATGGCCATATAATCTCTGCCTATGTTTAGAAAATTATTTGGTGTATTTCAAAACTCAGGATGTTGTATACTTGCCTGAAACAAGTAAGAATAAAATCAATTCTACTGGCCTTTATGTTCAAACAGATTAATTCTCATTTTAATTTTCCTTTTAATCCTCATATATTTATATATAATATAAATATTAAAAAAAAGAAAACTTTTAATGTTATAAGTGCATCTCTTCTAGACAACAGTCAAATGGAGAAAATTATACAAGGCATGTGTATCAGGACACAGGAATCTTGGACTCCATCTGAGAATTCTGCTCACCATACCATCCAATATCCATTATATTTTATTTAGCGAGCTTTGATCAGTGTACTTCTATTGCCATCTGTATAATTAGGTAATTTAATGTTAGTCTTAAACTCAAGTTTTTAGAAATGATGTGCCTACAGACTACAAATTTGCGAATTCTTCATCATAATTTAATATATAGACCTGGACAGTAGTGTGCTGGAACCCTGTTTTGCTAGCTCACAAGAGCTGGTTGTGTTCCCGATTGTCCAAGTTTGCATTCAGTGATGTTATCCCAGTAGCTTAAAACTGGCCATAGTGTTGTTATTAAGTCTCTCAGTTGTGTCCTGCTCTTTGTGACCCATGGACTACCACACGCCAGCCTTCTCTGTCCTTCACCATTTCCTGGAACTTGCTCAGACTCATGTCCATTGAGTCGATGATGCCATCCATCTCATCCTCTGTTGTCCCATTCTTCTCCTGCCCTCAATCTTTCCCAGCATCAAGGCCTTTTCTAATGAGTCAGCTCTTCACATCAGGTGGCCAAGTATTGGAGCTTTAGCTTCAGCATCAGGCCTTCCAATGAATATTCAGGGTTGGCCATAGTGAGACTATGGTAAATGGTAAATGTGAAAAGCTAGAATTTTGTTTATTATTTTTTTTTTTTTTAATATCACATTCAAGAAAAAAGAGACACAAAGAAAGGATTAGGAAGAAAGAAAATTACTAGATCATGGTTATAGTTTGTTGTGATTGGATTTAGATATACCAGTTTATTATTTATTTGCTGTTGGTGCATTTTTTATCTATTTTTTCCTATCTTCTTTTGGATTATTTCAATATATTTTAAAATTTATGACCATTAGCTATACATTTTTGTAATGTAAAAAAAATTTGTATTTATTTATTTTATTTGGAGGCTAATTACTTTACAATATTGTAGTGGTTTTTGCCTTGCATTGACATGAGTCAGCCATTGGTGTACATGTGTCCCCTATCCTGAACCCCCTTCCCACCTCCCTCCCCATCCCATCCCTGAGGGTCGTCCCAGTGCACCGGCCCTGAGCACCCTGTCTCATGCATCAAACCTGGACTGGCGATCTATTTCACATATGATAATATACATGTTTCAAACCATCCCACCCTCACCTTCTCCCACAGAGTCCAAAAGTCTCTTTACATCTGTGTCTCTTTTGCTGCCTTGCATATAGGGTCATTGTTACCATCTTTCTAAATTCCATATATGTGCATTAGTATACTGTATTGGTGTTTTTCTTTCTGACTTACTTCACTCTGTATAATAGGCTCCAGTTTCATCCACCTCCTTAGAACTGATTCAAATGCATTCTTTTTAATAGCTGAGTAATATTCCATTGTATATATGTACCACAGCTTTCTTATCCATTCATCTGCCAATGGACATTTAGGTTGCTTCCATGTCCTGGCTATTGTAAACAGTGCTGCGATGAACATTGGGGTACACGTGTCTCTTTCAATTTGGGTTTCCCTGGTGTGTATGCCCAGCAGTGGGATTGCTGGGTCATAAGGCAGTTCTATTTCCAGTTTTTTAAGGAATCTCCACATTGTTCTCCATAGTGGCTGTACTAGTTTGCATTCCCACCAACAGTGTAAGAGGGTTCCCTTTTCTCCACACCCTCTCCTGCATTTATTGTTTGTAGACTTTTTGATAGCAGCCATTCTGACCAGCGTGAGATGGTACCTCATTGTGGTTTTAATTTGCATTGATCTCATAATGAGTGATGTTGAGCATCTTTTCATGTGTTTGTTAGCCATCTGTATGTCTTTTTGGAGAAATGTCTGTTTAGTTCTTTGGCCCATTTTTTGATTGGGTCATTTATTTTTCTGGAATTGAGCTGCAGGAGTTGCTTGTATATTTTTGAGATTAATTCTATGTCAGTTGCTTCATTTCCTATTATTTTCCCCCATTCTGAAGGCTGTCTTTTCATCTTGCTTATAGTTGCCTTCATTGTGCAAAAGCTTTTAAGTTTAATTAGGTCCCATTTGTTTAGTTTTGTTTATATTTCTAATTTATCTGTGAGGTGGGTCATAGAGGATCCTGCTGTGATGTATGTCAGAGAGTGTTTTGCCTATGTTTTCCTCTAGGAGTTTTATAGTTTCTAGTCTTACATTTAGATCTTTAATCCATTTTGAGTTTATTTTTGTGTATGGTGTTAGAAAGTGTTCTAGTATCATTCTTTTACAAGTGGTTGACCAGTTTTCCCAGCACCACTTGTTAAAGAGATTGCCTTTTCTCCATTGTATATTTTTGTCTCCTTTGTCAAAGATAAGGTGACCATAGGTGTGTGGATTTATCTCTGGGCTTTCTATTTTGTTCCATGGATCTATATTTCTGTCTTTGTGCCAGTGCCATATTGTCTTAATGACTGTAGTTTTCTATATATAGGTCTTTGGTTTCTTTAGATAGATTTATTCCTAAGTATTTTATTCTTTATATTGCAATGGTGAATGGAATTGTTTCCTTAATTTCTCTTTCTGTTTTCTCATTGTTAGTGTATAGGAATGCAAGAGATTTCTGTGTGTTAATTTTATATCCTGCAACTTTACTGTATTCACTGATTAGCTCTAGTAATGTTCTGGTGGTGTCTTTAGGGTTTTCTATGTAGAGGATCATGTCATATGTAAAAAGTGAGAGTTTTACTTCTTCTTTTCCAATCTGGATTCCTTCTATTTCTTTTTCTTCTCTGATTGCTGTGGCTAAAACTTCCAAAACTATGTTGAATAGTAGTGGTGAGAGGGTGGATCCTTATCTTGTTCCTGACTTTAGGGGAAATGCTTTCAATTTTTCACCATTGAGGATAATGTTTGCTGTGGGTTTAACATATATGGCTTTTATTTATGTTGAGATATGTTCCTTCTATGCCTGCATTCTGGAGGGTTTTGTGTTGTTTTTTTTTAATCATAAATGGATATTGAATTTTGTCAAAGGCTTTCTCTGCATCTATTGAGATAATCATATGATTTTTATCTGTCAATTTGTTAATGTGGTGTATCACATTGATTGATTTGTGAATATTGAAGAATCCTTGCATCCCAGGAATAAAGCACACTTGGTAATGATATATGCTCTTTTTAATATGTTTTTGGATTCTGTTTGCGAGAATTTTGTTAAGGATTTTTGCATCTATGTTTATCAGTGATATTGGCCTGTAGTTTTCTTTTTTTGTGGCATCTTTGTCTGGTTTTGGTATTAGGGTGATGGTGGCCTCATAGAATGAGTTTGGAAGTTTACCTTCCTCTGCAATTTTCTGGAAGTTTCAGTAGGATAGGTGTTAGCTCTTCTCTAAATTTTTTGTAAAATTCAGCTGTGAAGTTGTCTGGTCCTGGGATTTTGTTTGTTGGGAGATTTTTTATTACAGTTTCAATTTCCATGCTTGTGATGGGTCTGTTCAGATTTTCTATTTCTTCCTGGTTCAGTTTTGGAAGGTTATACTTTTCTAACAATTCATCCATTTCTTCCAAGTTGTCCATTTTATTAGCATATAGTTGCTGATAGTAGTCTCTTATGATCCTTTGTATTTCTGTGTTGTCTGTTGTGATTTCTCCATTTTCATTTCCAATTTTGTCAATTTGATTCTTCTCCCTTTTTTTCTTGATGAGTCTGGCTAATGGTTTGTCTATTTTATTTATCTTCTCAAAGAACCAGCTTTTAGTTTTGTTGATTTTTGCTATAGTCTCCTTTGTTTCTTTTTTATTTATTTCTGCCCTAATTTTTATAATTTCTTTCCTTCTAATAACCCTGGGGTTCTTTATTTTTCTTTTTCTATTTGCTTTAGGTGTAGAGTTAGGTTATTTATTTGATTCTTCTCTTGTTTCTTGAGGTAAGCTTGTATTGCTATGAGCCTTCCCCTTAGTACTGCTTTTACTGAATCCCGTAGGTTTGGGGTTGTCTTGCTTTCATTTTCATTCATTCTATGCATATTTTGATTTCTTTTTTGATTTCTTCTGTGATTTGTTGGTTATTCAGAAGTGTGTTGTTTAGCCTCCATATGTTTTGTATTTTTAATAGTTTTTTTTTTTTTTTCCTGTAGTTGACATCTAACCTTACTGCATTGTGATCAGAAAAGATGCTTGAAATGATTTAATTTTTTTTGAATTTACCAAGGCTAGATTTATAGCCCAGGATGTGATCTATCCTGGAGAAGGTTCCGTGTGCACTTGAGAAAAAGGTGAAATTCATTTTTTTGGGGTGAAATGTCCTATAGATATCAATTAGGTCTAACTGGTCCATTGTATCACTTAAAGTTTGTGTTTCCTTGCTAATCTTCTGTTTAGTTGATCTATCCATAGGTATGAGTGGGGTATTAAAGTCTCGCACTATTATTGTGTTACTGTTCATTTCCCCTTTCATACTTGTTAGCATTTCCCTTACATATTGCAGTGCTTCTATGTTAGGTGTATATATATTTATAATTGTTATAACTTCTTCTTGGATTGATCCTTTGATCATTATGTAGTGTCCTTCTTTGTCTCTTTTCACAGCCTTTATTTCAAAGTCTATTTTTATCTGATATAAGTATTGCTACCCCTGCTTTCTTTTGGACTCCATTTGCATGTGAGTATCTTTTTCCAGCCCTTCACTTTCAGTCTGTGTGTGTCCCTTGTTTTGAGGTGGGTCTCTTGTAGACAGCATATATAGGCATCTTGTTTTTTTATCCATTCAGTCAGTCTTTGTCTTTTGGTTGGGGCATTCAACCCATTTACATTTAGGGTAATTATTGATAAGTGTGATCCCATTGCCATTTACTTTGTTGTTTTGATTTTGAGTTTATAAACCTTTTCTGTGTTTCCTGTCTAGAGAAGATCCTTTAGCATTCGTTGAAGAGCTGGTTTGGTGGTGCTGAATTCTCTCAGCTTTTGCTTGTCTGTAAAGCTTTTGATTTCTCCTTAATATTTGAATGAGATCCTTGCTGTGTATAGTAATCTGGGTTGTAGGTTTTTCTCTTTCATCACCAAGTATGTCCTGCCATTCCCTTCTGGCCTGAAGGGTTTCTATTGAAAGATTAGCTGTTACCCTTATGAGAATCCCCGTTTGTGTTATTTGTTGCTTTTTCCTTGCTGCTTTTAATATTTGCTCTTTGTGTTTGATCTCCATTAATTTGATTAATATGTGTCCTGGGGTGTTTTGCCTTGGGTTTAATCATGTTTGGGACTCTCTGGGTTTCTTGGACTTGGGTGGCTATTTCTTTCCCCATTTTAAGGACATTTTCAACTATTATCTTCTCAAGCATTTTCTCATGGCCCTTCTTTTTGTCTTCTTCTTCTGGGACTCCTATGATTCAAATGTTGGGGCAATTAACATTGTCCCAGAGGTCTCTGAGGCTGTCCTCATTTCTTTTCATTATTTTTTCTTTTTTCCTCTCTGCTTCATTTATTTCCATTCTATCTTCCACCTCACTTAGCGTATCTTCTGCCTCCGTTATTCTACTGTTAGTTCCCTCCAGAGTGTTGTTGATCTCAGTTATTACATTATTCATTATTGACTGACTCTTTTTTATTTCTTCTAGGTCCTTGTTAAACATTTCTTGCATCTTCTCAATCCTTTTCTCCAGTCTATTTATCTGTAACTCCATTTTGTTTTCAAAAATTTGGATCATCTTTACTATCATTGTTCTGAATTCTTTTTCAGGTGGACTCCCTATCTCCTCCTCTCTTGTTTGGTTTGGTGGGCATTTATCAGTTCCTTTACCTGCTGAATATTTCTCTGCCTTTTCATTTTGTTTATATTGCTTTGTTTGGGGTGGCCTTTCTGTATGCTGGAAGTTTGTGGTTCCTCTTTATTGTGGAGGTTGCTCCCTGTGGGTGGGGTTGGACTAGTGGCTTGTCAAGGTTTCCTGATTAGGGAGACTTGCATCAGTGTTCTGGTGGGTGGAGCTGGATTTCTTCTCTCTGGAGTGCAATAAAATGAAGTGTCCAGTAGTGAGTTTTGAGGTGTCTGTGGGTTTGGTGTGACACTTGGCCACCTGTATTTTAATACTCAGGGCTATGTTCCTGCATTGCTGGAGAATCAGCGTGGTATGTCTTACTCTGGAACTTGTTGGATCTTGGGTGGAGCTTGGTTTCAGTGTAGGTATGAAGGCTTTTTGATAAAGCTCTTGTCGATTAATGTTCCCTGAAGTCAGGAGTTCTCTGGTGTTCTCAAATTTTGTATTTAAACCTCTTGCCTCTGGCTTTCAGTCCTATTCTTACAGTAGTCTCAAGACTCCTCCATCCTTACAGCACTGATAATAAAACATCTAGGTTAATAGTGAAAAGGTTGTCCACAGTGAAGGACACTCAGAGAGGTTCACAGTTACATGGAGAAGAGAAGAGGGAGTAGGGAGATAGAGGTGACCAGGTGGAGAAGAGGGGAAATCAAAAAGGGAGAGAGCAGTCTAGCCAATAATCAATTCCCTAAGTGCTCTCCACAGTCTGGAACACCCAGAGAAGTTCATGGAGTTACATAGAGAAGAAAAGGAGAAGGGAGATAGAGGTGACCAGGAGGAGAAGATCAGATCAGATAGGTCACTCAGTCGTATCCGACTCTTTGCGACCCCATGAATCGCAGCACGCCAGGCCTCCCTGTCCATCATCAACTCATGGAGTTCACTCAGACTCATGTCCATCGAGTCCGTGATGCCATCCATCTCATCCTCTGTCGTCCCCTTCTCCTCTTGCCCCCAATCCCTCCCAGCATCAGGGTCTTTTCCAATGAGTCAACTCTTCACATGAGGTGGCCAAAGTACTGGAGTTTCAGCTTTAGCATCATTCCTTCCAAAGAAATCCCAGGGCTGATCTCCTTCAGAATGGACTGGTTGGATCTCCTTGCAGTCCAAGGGACTCTCAAGAGTCTTCTCCAACACCACAGTTCAAAAGCATTAATTCCTCAGCACTCAGCCTTCTTCATAGTCCAACTCTCACATCCATACATGACCACAGGAAAAACCATAGCCTTGACTAGACGAACCTTTGTTAGCAAAGTAATGTCTCTGCTTTTGAATATGCTATCTAGGTTGGTCATAACTTTCCTTCCAAGGAGTAAGCGTCTTTTAATTATGGCTGCAGTCACCATCTGCAGTGATTTTTGAGCCCAGAAAAATAAAGTCTGACACTGTTTCCACTGTTTCCCATCTATTTCCCATGAAGTGGTGGGACCGGATTCCATGATCTTCATTTTCTGAATGTTGAGCTTTAAGCCAACTTTTTCACTCTCCTATTTCACTTTCATCAAGAGGCTTTTGAGTTCCTCTTCACTTTCTGCCATAAGGGTGGTGTCATCTGCATATCTGAGGTTATTGATATTTCTCCCTGCAATCTTGATTCCAGCTTGTGTTTCTTCTAGTCCAGCATTTCTCATGATGTACTCTGCATATAAGTTAAATAAGCAGGGTGACAATATACAGCCTTGATGTACTCCTTTTCCTATTTGGAACCAGTCTGTTGTTCCATGTCCAGTTCTAATTGTTGCCTCCTGACCTGCATAGAGGTTTCTCAAGAGGCAGGTCAGGTGGTCTGGTATTCCCATTTCTTTCAGAATTTTCCACAGTTTATTGTGATCCACACAGTCAAAGGCTTTGGCATAGTCAATAAAGCAGAAATAGATGTTTTTCTGGAACTCTCTTGCTTTTTCCATGATCCAGTGGATGTTGGCAATTTGATCTCTGGTTCCTCTGCCTTTTCTAAAACCAGCTTGAACATCAGGAAGTTCACGGTTCACATATTGCTGAAGGCTGGCTTGGAGAATTTTGAGTATTACTTTACTAGCGTGTGAGATGAGTGCAATTGTGTGATAGTTTGAGCATTCTTTGGCATTGCCTTTCTCTGGGATTGGAATGAAAACTGACCTTTTTCAGTCCCATGGCCACTGCTGAGTTTTCCATATTTGCTGGCATATTGAGTGCAGCACTTTCACAGCATCATCTTTCAGGATTTGGAATAGCTCAACTGGAATTCTATCACCTCCACTAGCTTTTTTCATAGTGATGCTTTCTAAGGCCCACTTGACTTCACAAGAGGGACAGTCAAAAGGGAGAGACCAACCTAGCCAATCATCAGTTCCCTAAGTGTTCTCCACAGCCTGGAACACCCAGAGAGATTCAGAGTTAAATAGAGAAGAGAAGGGGGAGGGTGGAGATAGAGCTGACCTAGGGGAGAAAAGGGACATCCAGAAAGGGAGAGATCAATTATCCAGTAATCACAACCCTAAGTAAAAATGGGTACTGAAGATTAGATGCTTAAAGGTACAAAATTGATAACAAATACCAGAAAGCAAAGATTAAAAATCTAGACTAGAGGTTAGACTCTAAAAAATATAATAGTAAAAATACAAAACAAAATCAATCACAAAAATTATAAAAAATATGTATGTGAAATTTGCTTTAAAAATAGGGTCTTTTGTCAAGGTTATAAGATGAAAATTAAAAATAAAATGATTATCAAAATGGTTATAAAAATGAAAGTTAAGGAGTAATAAAGAACTTGAAAATTAAAAAAAATTAAAGAATAATAATAGTAAAAATATATCTAGGAATTTCTCTGGAGCTCTTGAGGGCAGTGTTGGGTCAGTTCAGTTTAAGATAGTTCCTTGTTCCAGCTTATACTTCTTCTCAATTTCTATAGGCCCCTTCCAATGCTTAGTCAGTGCTAAATACAGGTCCCTTCCAGAGCGGCTCCCTCTTCTTTGTTTATTTTGGCTTCCTCTGTTTGGAAGTCTCTTCAGTGTCTAATTTCTGCCCTGACACAAGGGGCAAAGGTGGTAACTTACTGAGGCTCACTTGTTCAGTTGTGCTGTAGGGAGGGAGGAACACTGCAAACAAATATCACTGGCATGTGTGGGGAGTGCTCATAGGGTATAGACTCCACTGGGTTTGCCCCAGTTCACAGCACCTGGGCTTTCCCAGACTACACTGCTCAGGCTCCAGGTTGCTCTAAAGGGGAACTGTCAAAGTGGGCCCTGTGTTGCATGCACTTCCCAGGTCTAAGCTGCTCAGGTTCAGGTTCTTGGGTACTCCACAAAGGCACAGACTCAGTTGGGCATGCGTTTTGTGCCATTCCCAGGTCTGAGGAGCTCAGGCAACCAGGTGCTTGGCAAGCACACTATCTCAGGTGTGTGGTGCATCTTATCACCTCTCCGGTCTCAGCTGCTTGGTTTCTTGGGTGCACTGTCTGCTGTGTGTCTCCTCTGGGGGGCTGATCTCAGGCTGCGACCCTCCTGGAAGATGTCAACTGTCCAGGATCCCAGGAAGACTTGGTTAGCATCTGGGAGCCTGCCTACAGTTTGGTAGAGGATGCTGTCTCTGGGTCTGAGATTGCCTCTCACCTTCCGGCTCTGGCTGCAGCCCACTTGCCTCTCTGCCTCTGGTAGGGGGATGGGCTGGTCCCCAGCCAGCTAGCTCTCCTTTAGTATTCGCTCAGTCCTTTTGTTCTGTGAGCCGGCCAGGCTGTGCCTT